>NW_010408689.1:46046-80230 GCF_000710305.1 Buceros rhinoceros silvestris | reverse complement strand
AGAGAGGGAGGGATGTAAAAAAGCCTTCACTTCTGAACAAGTTACTTAATCAGTTCTAATTATTGATTAAAGGATGGAAGTAATAAGGAGACTTACTCTGCATGCTCTATTGAGGAATTCTTGTAGGAGGAAGAGACACAAGTGTTGGAAATACCTGGCTAGCTCTCTGTTGTCATCTGTTAATAATTCACATGGCACTTTCATTTGAATTTTGTTGAGAAAAACAGAGTAGGCTTGAAATATAAAGAAGCTCTTAACTTCCTTTGTGAAGGAGTAGGAGAACAGCGTGTCTATTCAGAATAAGAAAAGAATTTACTTGTCTGAAGTTTTCAGACTTTTTTAGTTTTCTTTTTGTAGGCAACTTCACCAGTGGTGGTGTGAGAAGGAGACGCTGTTTCTCCTGTGGATTTTACACTTGTTAGCTATTATTAGTTAAGTTATAACTAAGCTACAAATCCCACACCCTGAGTTTCCCAAAACTTGTTGCCTGCTTTTGTAAAAAAACATTCACTGCACAATTACCACCAAATAAAATGATGGATCTCTGTCTCGTACTGGGTTTACTGTTCAATCACTGTATAGTATACTGTAAAGACTTTAAAACCCCTGGCAGCCACCTGTGGGGGATGAGTCTGATTCAATGTCACGTGAGTCTTCTCTGGAAGTTGCTGTCCTATGAAACTTGTGTTCATGGCTGCCACGTCCTTTAATAGAAAAGAGATTGGCTAAAATGTAATTGGTTTGTCTGAGCGTACTTGTTTCATGGATAGGATTAAAAGTAGAGGGGTAGCGAATGTCTACAGTTTGCCAGCCTCCTAGCTGAGATGAGTGAGGACAGTTTTGGATGCCTTGGTGGTCTTGTTCACAGAACATGCTTTTGTGTTGGGTCTGTATTTTGCCTTTGTTTTCAGTCCCTTTTCTATCCTAGCACATGCAATGGTTTCTGAACTGTCTCACCCACAGCAAACTTTCTCCCTGAAAATGGGTAAAAAATATACTATTAAAATCCTGTTGGCATTGTCTTATTTGGGATATTTATTTGTTTCTGATTCCTTGAGAAGTTTGCAATTTACGTAAGAGGTAAGTATGACTTACCTTCTGCATAACTATTAACAGAACTCTAGAACGTGCTAACATGAACACAAGTGATGAAGTATACATCTGCCAGTACTCTAGATGGGATAGCAGTGCTTTTTATATGTGGAACGTGAAGTTTTAATAGCTCATGGGTGGAGACAGCCACTAATTGTCTAACCTGGTCATTTGTAGCAAAGCCATTCATTATCCTTTTTTTATAAGATTTGTTTCAGAAAAGTTGGAATGCGTGGTCTGACTGCCTGTTGCCCTGAGGCAGGACTGAATTTCAGATTACTCCTCTGCTGCTTGAGCAGAGTGGCTGCTATTGGAAATGTGACACTCAGCTAGGTGGAATTCTTGTCTGCACCAAACTTGCCATTGCCTGCTTTAATTTTTCTGAATTACTAAACAACTTACACTTAATGAGTTGCAATTAATCAGTACATTTTACTTTGCTACACAGATATAATTATACTTTCAGTAAGATGCATCATGAGCTAATTAGAGATCTTGACCCAGTGTAGTTGGGAGACTTCTGTCCTGTAGTTTACTGGTTTCTTATTAAATAGTGAGATTAAAATCTTCTCTCCTTACTCCAAAGATGCAATCGCTTCATAATCTTCTTCTCCCATGGCACACTCCATTTAATTCTTATTCTGGAATGCTGTTTCCCTAAATGACAAGTCCCCTTTAGCCTATAGAGCAGGGCAGTTGTCCCATTTTGCAATATAAAGCATCCCCAAAGCAGGCATGACCAGCTGCTCTGTGGCTACAATTGCCCCAGCTGACTACTCAGGTGCTGGAGCATAATAAGAGGCTGACTCTGTGGAGGTTGCTTGGGGTGTCCTGAAGAACAGGTATAAACAAACCTTACCAGTCTGATGGCATGGCCCAGGAGCGCAGCACAGCTATTCACAATGAGGTCAGGTCCTCAAAACTTATTAGCTCTGGCACAGAGCCTATTCCAGCAAGAAGAGGGAAGAATCCTGCAAGGCTGTCTCAACAGCTGTGCCCTTGTCCATGAGCACCTTGAGGAGCTTACAGCCATCTTGCTTTTCCCCACTGTGGATCTTGAAACAAAAACTAAGATGTTTTCAGTAAAAAAACCAAAGCAAAATAAACCCTTTTCAATTTGAGTTTGTTCTGCTAAAGGGCAAGTAATGCTGATGATGACTCTGCATTAACTACCCAGGACCAACTACTCTAGGTCTCTGGAGCTGCTGCTTGGGTTCCTGTCATGCTGTGAGTAAGCACTGTGTTTCCACCACTGCTGTCTTGGGGAGAGTTTTTTTCATTGGGAGTTTCTGAGGACTTTCCTATGGGCAGTTTTTGTGGCAGACGGTATAAGTACACAAACATTTGGTGTTACAAGGCAGTAACACAAGTTGCCTACTTGTTCTTCTTTGAGATTAAAGGTCCCGTACAGCTTTTCACAGCCATCCTTTCTGCCCTCTTCCTCAGTCAGTTTTCAGATCCTTTGGTTAAGAGGATTTTGGCCTCTTTTATACTGCTGTGTAGTGCATGTGGTGTCCGTGGGCCAGTGGGCTGCTCTAAGTGCTGCCAGGCTGAAGAACTGTCTAGCCAGCCAGGCTTGCACTAGGTATCAATTGCATGGATGTACTCATTGACAAGGCACCTCAAAGGGGAACAGTTATAGGTAGATAATCTGTTTCAGCTTCTATCCAGTGTCCCTTTCCACTCTGTTCTGAATGTTTTATTTAAATAAACTTGGGGAAAACACTTTCCTCTGCTTCTGGAAGAACTTAGTAAAATATTACTGTATTTTCAAAAGCTATTGAAATAATTTTTGCTACAAGGTAGTGAAATCTCACTGCTCCCTTATTTTTAGCTGTTTGGTCAAGTGGTTATCCAGATGGTATCTGCTTTGCCTTACCCTTACTGGAGCTGGATACAATGTGGGTGGTGCCCTCATAGGAGTCTGTTTACCAGAATCAAGTACATGTATTTGAACACCTTTCAGTTACATGCTTGACTGTGGTTTCCAAACTGTCACCTTTGAAGTAAGTAGGAGCTGCCCTCCTGTTGATGAATATAGATCTATAATGGCAGATAGCAGTATGTATTCTTTCCGTATTCATCAGTGATATGCAATACTTAAGTACAGAATAAATTTCATGTTCAGAAACATGTCTGTGCTCCTCTTCATTTAGCATTTATTAGAATGCAGTGAATTCTCAGGTGGTATAGCAGATTAGTTGTCATTACTTAATTTTCAGTTTACAGTCTGAAATATTTAAACCTTTTTGTGCGAGTCAGTCAGCCAGAGAGCAGATGTATGTACTATTAACTGTGACTAAAGCAGATAGAATTGCATTTGCTTGGAGTAATATTTTCTGCAAACAAATTTTGAACAGTCTGTGTGCTGGCATGTATGTCATCTCACTACCATCAGGTAGAGACATACGTAATAAATCAAGTCGGACTGAAATCCAGATTTGGAGAGTCTCCTGTTTTGTTCTGATGCAGTGTGGTTGTGCATTTTATGGTTCAGCTCCAAATAATTTATAGCAGAAGAGCAGGAGAAAGGAAGAGGAGGGAGTGGTGCTTCTCTTGCGTTTGAGACGTGCTGTCTGGTGGAAAAATTCTGGAGAAAAAATTGCTCTGCATTGGCATTGCAATGTATTCCTGCCCCACAGCTGGTGACTGGCATTTTTCTTTCTTTCATGTAATATGTTTGTTACACTTAGTCTTAAAAAGTGAAGAAAAGGGGATGAAGGGGTGGGAGAAGCCTGAGCTTAGCTTGTGCATCGTGCGAAGTTCCCTTCATATGACTGACAGTGCTGTCATTTCATATACCTAAATTAAATGGTTCTTTCTTCTGACTGTCCTGGGTGGGTGTTACTGTGCATATGGCTTTTGGGCTTTAGCTCTGCTGTTTATAATAAGTATAGCACAGTCATTCAGAGAATCAGTTTTTTTCTGAAAACGCAGTAGAAAACCTGATACAGGGATCTGGGCATCTGACAAATGGCCAGCACAGAGCACTGGGATGACTATTCTCTTCATCTCAGACTTTTCACTATGAATGTTAATTTTCCCCTCTGTATGCCATGATTAAAAAGACTGACCACAATGCAAAGCAACAACTGCTGTTGCTTCCGTACTCACATTTGACAAATCTTTCAGAAGCGATTGTGTGAAGAAGGCTCCGAGAAGTGCAACCTGGATTTGCTTTTTGATGCTTTGCAGTATCTCAGATGCAAAATGTGTCAAGGACAGAGATGGGCATCTCTTGGGCCTAGCTGGTCACATAATGGAAACTGATTCTCTTTACATACTTTTCTTTTGGCTTGTTTATTATTTTTGTACGGTTACAATTCTTTCAAACTTGCATGTGCTGCTGTAACCCTGTGTTGTACTTTATAGAGAGGAAAAAATACTGTTTCAGCTACTGAATGCTTGTGATCTAGATAAATTAAGAATAGACACAAGGCAAGTTGTATAAAGGCAAGTTAAACTAGATGAGTACTCACTTCTCTGCCTCTGCCCCTTTCCCACATTTGCTCTCTGAATTTATTTTACAGTGGTTGCTCTCGAGCTCTGAGTTTTAGAAGCAAAACGGAAGTATCAGGTGAAAGTATGTTTATGTGGGGTTGCAGGAAATCTTTGGTGTCAGAAAAACAGTTGGGGAAGGGAGCTAAATACAATTTGGTCAGGATGGGCTTCCCCTGAATCTCATAGTGAACTTCCCTTAACTGGACAGGCAGGATACCAATTCCTGTGCCAAGCTGCTTGCAGGAATCCAAAATGTGCTTCAGCATCTGGGAAACAAGTGTTCAACAACTGAAATGGACCCCTGCTTCCATCCATGGTTGACGGTCTGACCCTGGTGATAATCAGTACCAGAAGGAGAATTTCTGTTTCTTGCTCTTGTTGCTATGCTGGAACAGCTGGAGGGTATCGAATCTGCCAGAAGGCACCCTGTACAAGTGAGATTTCCTGAAACGATGCTGCATCATCTGTAGATGTTGTGCTTGGCTGGTCCCCTGGGCTTTTATAGCTGCTGTAGCCCCTCAGAGTATGATAGACACAACCTGCGTTCCCAATGTCCTTCCAAGGCTTATACTCTGCATACTTGAATATCTAGGGTCCATGTTGATGTCATTATCCTAGAATCTACAATGCATTTATTTCCCTCGGTGGTAGTTATGTTTAACCAACCTTAGTAGCATAGGAAATCCCATGCTTTGCCTCATCACCTGAGTCCCCTACGTTCTGTTTTGTGCTGGGACATAGTATATGGTAAATAAATTCCAGTGTGGGCAGCTGATGTTGGAGAGAGAGTGCCTACCTCTTTCTCAGTGCAGTTTAATTATGTTCAACTGGTGTGGCTAAATTAGATGTATCTCACCAGTTTAGTGGCGATAATGCCTTGCAATCTCCGCACGGTGAGACAGTGTGTGATTAGCGCGATCAGTCACATCCTGGCCTGGCAAATCCTCGCCTGGTACTGAAACAGCATGAAAATAGGAAATAGGGTTTTTTTCTTTTTGTTCCCTCTGCCTAAAGGAAAGAACATGTTTTAAAAGGAAATGTCTGGTTGCCCTAGTTCAGGGATAGAAAGTTGTTCATTTGTGCAAAGGCCTTTTCATATTTGAAATACTTTAGGTATTTTTTTTAATGTTTAGGTTTATAAATGCTTGACTTTCATCTCTTTATGGCTGCTTCTCTTTTCTTTAAATTTGTCTGTTCATGAGTAATTAATTTTCTTCTATCATTATAAAATAGAATGGATGGGGGAGATTTCACTTAGCATCACAGTAGTAGCTTGTTTTCTTCCATTTTGATCATAAAGATCTTACAAAGAGCCCATTCTTGATATTTCTATTTGTGATGTTCATGCAGGTATCTTACTTGGCTGACTTTTAAAATAACACTGCTTCTACGTATTAGTGTTTTATGTTAATAAATATACTCTGTGTTAGCCAAATACGTTTGAAGACAAAGTACATCTATTTGAGTATTTTATGAAGTGCATATTGTTAATCTTGCAAAGATCAGAACAAATATATTCCAGAGTTTTTTATTTCTTAGATATATATATTACAGGGAAGTCTAAGCTGTAAAATTTCATCAGATTTCTCTGAGATTTCTAGTCAGTAAGTGTTTCAAAAGATATCCTGTTTCTCTATTTTAATTCTGGAAAACAAAGGCAAACAACAGTCACCAATTCTTCCACTGCCTTCAAATAGCAAGACCTCCACTAAAACCATACAAATTGTGTTTGGTTTAGTGTGTGTTCTGACTTATAAATAGCGACAGGGAAATATCTTCTTAATTCGTGTATTTTATTACATTGATGACAGGATGAGGAATTGAGTCAATTTTAAGATCTGTTTCTAAAGCAGATCTAGAGTTTGGTAAAGTTGCCGGAACTTCAACCTGTGGACTTACAGTTCTCTTGCTATAACAAAAATGTCTTGGGTCAGTGCTTGGCCTGAATGGTGAAGACAACCCAGGCTGAGGGCTTCAGTGCACATGTGCAAAAGCAGCTACAAGTTCCCTGTCCTGTCTTTGATTCAAGATTTGTCAAGATTTGACTTTGTGGCTCAGCCTGTTGCCTGCTTGCCACATAGGGACAGGTGATGAATAAGGAGTGACTGGTTAAGAATTGTAAAATGCTTTTAAGTTTGAAATACAATGCTACTATAATTGGTAATTAATACTAATGATCAGTTTTATGGTTTTGTCTCCATGGTCTGTTTAACCACTCAAAACCTTGTTACTGAAATTGCTGGTAACAGCCATCTCAGGTGGAACTTCCCTCTTGATAGCATTCAGGGCAATACTGAGATACCGGTTTCATCCTTACGCTGATAATAGTCTGTGTTACAAAAATGGGCAGTGTCAGAAAAAGGTGGAAATGGCCAGTTATCCTTGGCACTGAGAAGGGAGATCCACTGTGGACTGGAGTAACAGTGCATCAGCAAGGGAAGTAAAAGCGCAGTGCGACACCGTTCTCTGTGCAGCACGGAGGTGAGGCTGTGGTGCTGAAGATGAGGAGCAGGAGGACTTGTAAACTGTCCACAAGCAGAGGAAAAGCCTCTCTGACTTGCAGTGAAGCTCTACCCAGATCTGGTGTGTTTCAATATTCTGAGGATTTTTGTCCGAGTCTTCTGCTTGTGCGCCCAGGAGGCAAATCTTGTCCCTAAACAGAGTAAGGAATGTGTCAGTATAATGCCTGCTGTTTCTGAGGAAGGGGATAATCTGAGCCTGTGTGTATAGTGAAAGCTGCTCAGAAGGTGAAAAACCAGGAGGTGAATATACAGGAAAACTCACAGACTCAGGCCAGCTGTCCTGAGCCTTAATCTGGCCACAATTAATTTCAATTTGTGCAGAGAGGATTTGTTTATCAGACAGGGTAAGTGAGCCTGGAGGAGTTTATGGGAAAGGAGAGTGTGCAGCAGAAAGGTGGGGAAGGAGCAGTGAGGAGGTGAAGGTGTCCTCCTGCCCTGGCTCTGTAGCGCTCCAGGAGCAGAGGTGACTCTTTACAGGAGCATGACGTTCCCAGGCTTTGGAGGAGAATGCCAAGCAAGTTCTTCACCCCCTGTGCTGCTGACTAATGATATTTCCTATTGTTATTTTGGTGATAGGCGAATCTGGGGAATGAATGCCACGATTCCTTCTGACCACCTTGCTCAGCGGAATAAGGTGGCTGAGGTTTGGCTTTCTTCAGGAAAAAAAACCCACAAAAACCTTTGCAGCTTCCTACTTCACTGTGGTTTGAAAACGATGCAAGCATTCACTCTGATCTTTACTTTTCTAGCAAAATTGGCTGAAAAATTTCTGAGTGCCATGGTTCATGCAGCTATTTTCTTAAAAAATAATTTATTTTCTTTACTTTGGTATCCAGCCGTTAACCACAACAGCATGATTTTAATTTTGTGAAATCAGAGATGGTCACAAATGTTTTATTTTAGATGTGTTCAGCCCGAGTTCAGATTTGACATGACTTCCAGGTCACTTAAATATGGGGGTTTTTGTGACTCGTTGCAACAAGACACAGGCATAAAGTAATTGTGTTGTTTGGGTTTTTTCCCCCTGGTTAACATTACTTGTAGAACTGCACCTGAACTTCTTTTAAATGTATTTTTACTTCTTAGAAAATACATGGTAATTTTCCTTTGATCCATGGAGCTGGTCTAACTCAAAAGGTAAATTGATAGTTTAAAAACAAAGAAACAATCCCTTCTGACTGGGGACTAAGTAAATTCATAAAATTAAAATTTGACTCTATTCATTTCATCTGACCTATTTAAAATATGTTCGCAGGTCGTCTGAATAGCAAGGGTAAAATTCGTATGTTTGTCATTGTAAAAGGTTATTAAACTGAAACGGCAAAAATTAAGAAAAAATCACTTGAATCCATTCTTTGACACTTGCTAGTAACAATGAATCAAAACCCATTATAATCTGCTGTTTTTCTTCATTAATTGTTATTATTGTTCTGAGTAGTGAAACTGCTTTGAAAGCCCTCCATAAATTGCTAGTTCTCATGCTTGCAGCTGCTGCATGTCACAGTGTGTCTTCACTGGTTTCAGTGTGTGTTAGGCAGCAAAAGCAGAAATACTGTATCTGATTTTTTCACCATGACAATAAATTTTTATCTAGTAAGATTGCCTTTATGTGACATTTAGGAAAGAATTTGTTCTGTGTCTAAATGCCTCAGCAATGTATTAGTTTGTTCTTTCCCTTATAAAAGCAGAGAAAAAAATCCAAATCCCAATCCAAAATATATTGGATATACCTGCTTGCTTTCTGCCTTGATTTATTAGCACCTCGTGATTTATTAGCCAGCTGGCTTTCCACCCCTTGCTCAGGTAGTAACCCTTATGAGTTCCAGGAGCCCTTTCCATAGGATGACATTTACTTTTCTTGTAGCTGCACCACAGTGATGACTTATAATTATCCTGTGATCAGCTGATGCAGCCAGGTCTGTCTTCTCAACCATTTCTCACTGATTGGGGCCAAGTTATTAGAAAAATGTCCCAGCAATATGCCCTAAACAAATGAGTACATACGTAATACTTCAGCGTTGCCTCTCATTTCTGTTATCCCAGTCCTCCAGCCATCCAGCCTCACTGAGACTCCTTTGAGGTTCAGGATACTTCTCAACTTTGTCTTATTAATTGTCTTATTAATGTCAGTAGCATGCTGTTAGCACTTGAGCCTTGGCACTGTAGAGGTTTGGTCTATGAGTTTCATGCTCCCTTTGTGGGAATTAACATTTTCTATGGTAAGCCAGTAGTTTCTGTGAGGATGAAATGCTGCTTCTCTCACCAGTGAAAAAATGGGTAGTAGTATGATCCAAAAGTGACTGGTGCAATACAGGACTTGTTTTAGGGGCTAGAGGGGCAGAAAAAGCAGTTCATGTAACACAATCCCCTGAAAGAGTGATCTTAGTAATAGTGATTTGAGTGTAGGATTCTCGTCTGTCAGCAGCTTGTGCCAGCCTTGAGGAGGTACAAATGACCACCAGCAGCTGAGGAGGGGCAGCAGGGAGGTGTTTGGCCATTTCAGGTTGTATTCCTTGGATGTTGGACTGCTCTGCAGCTTCCAAGTCACCTTGCTTTTGGGAGGTTTATTCTTCCACCTGCAGCTTGGGCGGGAGTTTGGGTTTTAAATCCTTTCAAGTAGGAATTATCTCATGTAAGAAATGCATCTGCTGAGTGAATGCTTTACAATTTTTTTTTTCTCAGAGAAGGAAATAACCAACATCTCTTTACTGTGTTGACCTCAGGTGTTTAATGCAGATCCAGAAACCTCAGGTAAAACCCAGCATACCAAAAGGATCTTCCATCGTCAATAACGTAATAAATCTTCCCCTAGTAAAGTAAAACTTTCTCCCTTCTGTTACATAATGGATGAATGTTGTGTTGGTAAATCAGAAGCTATTGAGGTCTCTTTCTTTCTAAAAGTCTTGCATGCATCACAGCCCAGAGCTATAAGCATAGCAAGTTTTATCTTAGCCCGTGTGTTCTGCAGTGCAGCTCAGCACCTCAGTAACACCTATGACATTTACTTAACCCTTTTGCAAATGTCCTTATATATGTGAACTCCTCTAGCTGCTGCCACTGTGCTCAAGATGCTATCCCCAGTTGTTTTAAACTCCCCTGGCTGCTCACCGTGTAACCTGTACTTGGGGCTTCCCCCTGGAAGCCGTGAAAGAAGGAAAGTCCCCAGCTGCAGTAAGGTTTGCTGCTGAAGTTTGTACTGACTTTCACATACTGTCTTCCCTACTGGGAGTCCCCGCTGTCCTCAGCCTATCTCACTCGTTCCCAGTGTGATCTGACGGCTCTAGGTTTGGCTGTTTTTCAGAGAACAGTGTCTTCCCTCTTCCAAAGGCGCTGCCCAAGTCTGGCAGCGAGATGGATTGGGGAGGCAGGACATCAGTGTTGAAATGAAGGGGTGGGTGAGGAACATGAAGCTTTCTGACCTCTAGGACCAGTCATTGTGTTACTTAATAAAAATAACAGGCACAGAAATACAGAGACTGGCTTTACTTATAGATGGGAAAGAGAGGAAAACAGGAGCTCGTGCAAGAAGGGAAGGGTGAGAGTTTTGCCAGAGTAAATGAGACTGAAGAAGTGGGTAGCAGCAACATTCACTGCTCCTGATTAAATGCCATCTAAACACGTTAAAACTGCTCTTTACTTCTTCTCTTCATTAATATCCCTTCTTTGTTGCTAAAGACCACTGTGCCAGTCCTCATGCAGCAGAGATTAAGACCTTCTGCCTTGAAATGAGTAAAATAAGGTTTTACTTTCCCTGTTACTTCCTTGTGTCAAGAGAAGTGTTGGACTAGCTCTTTTCCTTGTTTTGGATGACAAAGTATATTATGTGGTGTTTGAACATTTATAGACTCTATTCTGCTGATTCATACGTGTTTCCTAACAGCTGACTATCTCAGGTACATGTGGTTTCTTTGGAAGGTACAGTCTTTGGGAGGAAGAAAGATCACGAAATGGGCTGTTGTTTATGGAAATGTTTTTGCTTCTGCAGGTGGCAACGGGAACTAGACATTTCTGGAAAGTAAGATTGGTTCTTGCCGTGTTATGGATGCTTTGGGCAGTATTACTAGTTTATATCGGGTAATCCAAGAATACCCCGTCTTCTCTGTGGGACAAGGTTTGCAAGAAATAGTATCTCTTAAAGGATCATTTGATACTCTTGGAAAAAGTGGCAAGCATTGGCATGCTGTTTTTCCTTTGCTTTGCCTAGGTGTTTCATGAGACTACTGTGGCTGCACCAGTTTGTTGTCTTTGATCCCTTTCAACCTTGTTTTCATTTAATGTTTCTCAGGTATTGATTTCTTCTCTGGCCATATTATCTCATCTTATCTCTGTCGGCATGGGACTATTGCTACTGTCTGCTTTACAAGTGTTATGTGCTATCACTAAATGGCTCACACAGTTGAACTCATTGCTGGGAACTTACATTATTGAATCTGAGAGTCAGTCTTTTTTTTATGTCGATCTTTATTCTCTTTGTGTTATCTTGAATGTTTCCTCGGGCTCTTTGGTGATTGTGTCAGCTTTGAATATCTGGACTGTGTCCATCTATCAACTCCAGCTCTCTTTTTAACTACTGTGGAAGAGAGGGCAGTGGACTGAGCACAGGTCATAGAAGCAGCAAATGTCCAGAAGCCTGCTTCCCCTGTGAAATCTGACAAACTACAATAGGTGCAGAAGCTCACACCTATTTTGAGACATGGAAATATGGTTAAGCAGAGCGGAGTCTGCCCTCCTCCTCCTTGCTCCCAAACAATTTGTTTCAATTTCCTGGAGCAGTTGGAGACACCTCTCTGGGGAACACTGCTCCTGTCTCTGAATGCAAATGTATCAGCAATAATGAGCAGCTCTGGGGACTTACAGAAGTGGATGTACTAAGATGTGGAGTGGGTGGGAAATCTGTCGATCCCGGTTTCCATGGGGATGCTCTGTGCCCTGTGAGAACAGACTGGGTAGGGGGGAGACAAGGTGGCTTTTTTGGTGGGGACCTGAAAAGCAAAGAAGTTTGTGCAGATGCACAGCAAACCCAGGGCTCAGCGGGGAGGTGGCTATCACAGTGGCTATTCCGAGTTATTTTAAAAAGAGCATGAATAAGCATAGCACTACCTTAAAACCAAGTTAGGAGCTTTTAGTAGTGATACTGGGAATGTACATCGTAACAGCCTTCTTCTGCTGTAGAGATGTGATTAGAGATGTCAGTCAACTTAGCGTCTTAACAGTATTTTTTAGTTCTCTTTTTCACCTCGATTGCTGTATTCTGGCTGCAGCCCAGTAACCCCCCATTCTCTCTTTGCCATGCAGTTTTTAATGCTGCATGCATATGGATTTCCATTCTCTGAATTCTTTATAGAAATTCCTGTTCAATTTAATAATTCATATCTTCATTAATATAGTGTATGACACCATATTTTATAGCCATTAAATTTGCTAACAAGGAACACGTTGTTTTGGAGACAGCTCCTATGCAATATCTCATACTACAGATGGGTATTACAGACAGTTGCTGCGTTTCGCATAATGAACAAAATCTGTGAAATCTTTGCAAATCCCATTGCAAAACTGAGGTTTGGAAAAATCTTGGCCACAATAACTTCAACTTTAAAACATCACAATAAATCTTGGTTTTATTTGTTTTTCCCCTCAACGATCATCTTTGTACTCACCAGCTGATGCATTTGCTTGGTCAGCTCAGATCTCTTCCTGCAGGTTCTCAACCACGCTACTGTCAGTGCTCCCAGCATTGCAGCAAGAAAAAAAAGCTGCAAGGGACCAACACCTTGTTATATATTTAGGTGTCTCTTCTATGATTATGTGAAACTTTCTGTTTCATATCTGAAGGTTCCTTTGCTTCAAAAAAATTTTTTTGGATGTTTCCAGTGGCACTGACGTCTTCTGTGTCCCATCCAGTGGAGTAGCCTCACCCCTGCATGGTGCCTGATTTTTAGGAAAATCAACTTGCTCTCTTTCTGCTCAATTTAATCTCTTCCCTTTCTAAGAGTGGTGGTTAAATCTTTATTTGACCTGTACTTGTGTTGAGGGCTCTGCACAGTTTTTGAAAAGCATCACCGCCTAGGAGTCCTGATGGATTTGAGTGACATTTGAGCAGTTTACAAGCTCTCTTATTTGTCAGCTGGTGCATTGCCAAGACTTTGCCAGCTGGAGTCCGAAGTCTGTGCCTGATTTACCGCCAGTAAAGCCCATTGCACTGGCCTTCACCTGTCTTTGAGAGCACCCTGGAGTGTGAGAGTGCCAGAGGAGTATCTGCTTCTGTCATTCTCCCCTCTGTCGCAGGAAGTGGAGGGACCTTCATGATGCCAGTGCTCACCACTTTAACTGGCTCAGTGTTAGGCACTGCATGTATTTATGCAGCTGATGAATTATATGACAGGTTAAAGATTATTCGAATCTGCTCTTCTGGAGTAAGCCGAGAAGGGAGCATTTACCATATGTGCTGTGTTATTCTAGTGAGCGTATCCAACCTTGTTTATCTGTCGCCTTCACACCTCGTGTTTTTCTGTGATTCAAAACTGATTTACTGTTAACTGTTTACAGTGATTTGAACAAGAGAGGCTTGTTAAACAGGCGGGGGGGGGAGAAGATTTAATTGCTGATTTCCTGTGTTCTCCTGGGGCTGGATCTGTAGGATTCCCATTTGAGTGATGAAGGGGAGAAGCAAACAGCCCGTGTAAGCAGACTTGTTTCCTGGCTATCTCAGCAATCATCCTTGATGCAAATCAACCGCATTGGATGTCCCAACCTTCAGCCTTTCCTATCCCATTTTTTACTTTCAGCAGATAGACGGGAGGAATGAGTCGAGTTTGAGCTCTAGCATTAGAGACTTGAAAGGCTTTTGTGCAGGGTGTTGTCTGTTGCATTGCCAATGTTTGGATTCTTTTTTGTACTTGTTTTATAGGAAGCATTTTACTCTGTAGGTGATACCATCCCATATCTTCCTCTATAAGATCTTGTGAAAAATTTACATAAATAGACTTTGCCTTAGTGGGCCAGCATTGCCTCCTTAGAAACCTGGAAGAGCTGGCTGCTCCTTACCTCTGTGCTGTGCGGGAAGGTGTGTAGTGAGAGCAGCCTGTGCAGGGAAGGGCGTTCGTTGGTTTTGCAATGAATCACAAAGCCTAATTTAAAGAATTCGCTTAGTACTGTGACAATGGTGATGATGGAGTACTGAGTGGGGAAATGTGTTAAATCACGTGGAGAAAAGCAGATGTTGGCTGGAGATAACCATGTTGGGTTTCACCCATTTTGATAAAATTAAAGCTGTGTTGACCCATCTTATTTGTTCAACACCTAAATTCACAGTTGGTGAATCAGTACCGTAGATTTAGAGTTGGTGAGGTAATTCGCAGTTATATCTGAACACCTCCGAAAGAGGAGGAGACAAGGGTAATGTGAATGAATGACACATTGAGAACCTTTTTTAAAACCACTGTAGTTGACTCCATTTATGCAGTAAATTACATTAACCAGCAGAAATGACATCACACAGCCTTCCCTGTCAAAGAAGGCTGAGGAAGTAGGCGAGGTGGGAACTGTGGGGAAGACAGCTCTTTCACCCAGTCTTGGGTCTGTTAGTGATCTTTTTTTTCCTCTCTCTCTTTCATCTGTGCTCTACCATTTGATTTGTGAGTTTTTGCAAGCATTCTCTGAAGTGTGTGCAGGGTTGGGGCAGCTGTGGCCTAGAGTGCCAGTTTCTCTCTTTCTCCGCATGACTGCCTGCCTGTCTGTTAGGGGGTTTGTATAAGAATATATTTCTCTACAGTCACAATTGTGCAGCAAGCAATTGGTGTGGCTGGAGATGTGAGTTGGTCAGCTTATGGAAAGCAGAGCTAGGGGACAGGGAGAATAAAATTCTGTACCCCTTTTTCTTCTATGGTGGTAAAACTGCTGCTTCAGTGGTGGTTGTTTTTCTCATCTGCTTATTGTGGATCAGTAATTCTGGACCAAAAAATTCTAATGCTCAGACTGGATTTGAGGTTCATAATTCAATTTTTTATCTTTGTGCTGCTACTGGGATGCCTTGTTGTCTGAATGAAGTTGCACAAATGCACATACCTTGACTGCGCAATGAGAAGAATGATACCTGTGTAAACTTCTTGGGGTTCTGTAAAGCAAATGCAGATTTACAATCTGTCGCATCTTTGACTTTATAATTTCAACCTAGGTTTCCTACTTCATCCATAATCAGGTACAGGTAGATTGACAATGTGCAGCTCTTGTGTGCTCTTTGCATAAGTTTGATCCCTCCCCAGGTTCAGCTCAGGCTCACTGGCACCATGCTAGTTTGGAAACCACTCGTCACTGGAAGTAGTCAGATTGCAGTGTGCTTGGGCGCAGTTTCTTGCTCTAAGTACCCTGTAGTTATGTCTCCAGCAACTGCAAAGGGAGGTTACCCAGATGTGGCTTTGCCATGCACAGATATAGCAGCATGGAATGTAAAGGCTCATGTGGTGTTGAAGAGTATTATTGCACTACAGAAGATTTTTTTTTTTTTTTTTTATGTTTTCTGGTCAGATGTTCCTGTGGGGGCCTCTATGTGCTTTGCAACCAAACACTGCTTTCTGCTGAGCAACAGCTCGTAGGAAGAGTAGCGCGTGCTGCCGGAGTGCGCCTGCATGCAGCCTGGGAGAAAAGCACGTATAGGGATTTAAATAGCTTATGAAAGTATTTGTCACCAGTACAACACGATGCTTCTCAAACTGGAATGTGGTAGGAGGCTAAATATTGTTGGTTTGGGGTTTTTTAATAGCTTGTTTTAAGTAGATTCAATGTAAAATAAAACAGAGACAGAAAAGAAATTAAGCTCCTAGACAGTTATGATGTTTTAGAAATTCTTTGGTGCATCCCAACCCTGAGAAATTAACCCTTTACTGGCAACGGTTAACAAGAAGCTCTTGGTTATTCTTTTTAATGGATGCAGGGGAAGTAGTTTGAAGCTGCCTTTATTTTCTTCAGTCTTTGGTGGAAAAAAATTTAGTTACTGTTTTTTCGTGGTTAACTTTTTTATTTCTTGTTCCTGTCTTCATGTCTGTTGTCTTTTTGCTGTGCTTTTTTTTGGTGGAGCTTTATTTTAAAAGCTTTTAAAAGGCGTCTCAAGGAAGAAATGCATGGTAAAATCCTGTCCTCAGATACTTCAGGGAAAAAGGTCAGAAAAAATGCATTGGCTCTGCTGATATAAAGCTGGATGGTTATTGAAGTAACCCACCAGCCACCAGCAAACCAACAGAACTTTATCCTGTACTCTTTGTTCATTTGTAAATCAACTGGTCTAGTTATGGGACTACATAAAGAAAATTCTGCTGGTTATTTTCAATTGCTTTTGATTCAAGGCAGAGGATCCTGCACCTGCCAGTGTGGGGTGATCAAAGCAGTGCTTATTTTTTGGTGAAAAGGTCAAAAGTGTGGTGTAAAGCCTAAAAACGAGCTTCAGTGTTATATTCTGGCTCTGCAAAATTATCCTTTCCCTTCATCCAAATGTCCTGGTGCACTGACACCTCTAAGCAGATCCTTAAACCCAAGAGCAGATGTTTTAATGCTCTTACCTTTGCTTTGTCAACGTGATACGTCAGCAGCAAGTTGCAGCCTGGCATTTACATTGCAAGCGCCAAGCTGCTTCGGGCTGGTGACTTGCTCTTTGACCTCATTCTTCCTTTGAACCTGCTGCCGTGGTGCGTGCTCGCGAGCTGCGTCCCTCAGCCCTGCGCCTGTTTGTCTTGTAATCCACAGACAAGAAAAAAGCAGGCAAATTCCAGCCTTTCAAAAAGCTCTTCAGCAAGAGGAAGAAAAGAGAACCTGCAACAGAGTGTGAGGAAGCCAAACTGAAGCCCAGCCACTCCTTCGGCAACATCTGCAACGGCACCTTTTCCTCCGATGAAGAGCCAAACGGTGGTCTGAGGTAAGTGCACACGGGTCTGCTGCCTCTGCTGAGTGGTAGCAAGTAGTATGCTGCTTTTTACAAAGTGTGTGCATTTCTGTTCCTCCTCTAAACATGACACCCGCTGCTGTAGACCCCAAGGTCTCACTTCTTGCATACATTACTTACTGGGTACATGTGCTGGTCTGCAAAAAAGAAATCCCGGGATGAAGCAGAAATTAATTTGAATCCAGCTCTGTGATTTAGCAGAACTCCATGACAAACACCTGAGCAGAGGTATTAATGGCATCTGTGTTTTGAAAACTGGAAGAGGGGAAACTTGAACTGCTGCTACAGATACTTTATCGCGTACTTTTCTGTGCAAGGCAGTATCTCTGGGTCAGGACAGACGAATCCTCTTTTGGTCTATCCCACACAGTTTTTGCATTGTAACTGGGGTCAACAAATGGGCTGCTTTTATTCTGATCCATTTTGAGTGTAAAGTAGAATAAGGAAGACAGAGGAGAGAGGCACCTGGAAATCAGATCATATTCCAGTGACGAGAGAAGGACAGCATGAGAATTTTCTGTAGAAGTGGTGGGAGGAAGAAACTGTACAGAGTTAACTAGTCAGCAATCTCTGATGAGTAACAGAACAGGAAAAAAAACCTCAAGCAAAAAATCAAAGCAAACAATAAAACTCCACCCCAACAACAGCTGAAAACGAAGACCAGATGCACAAACTAACTGGGTCAGTAATACTGAGTTCATTTTTTGAACTGAATGTCTCAGAGATGTTAGTTGACTGCTGGTCAAAGATTACTTCTTTGGACAAAAGAGAACTCTTTGCATTGGGTAACGTGAGTGTTTGAAAGTAACAAAAAATCTTAAAGGGTAAAAAAACCCCACTGAATTCATCAGTTCAAGAAATGAGTATCAATCAGAAGTAACCCCTTGCACAGTATTTTCAATGGTGCAAAATCATAGCTGTGAAAATGTAATATTTAAATTTTTTTTTCAAGCTTCTGGGGGTTTTTTTTGTTGCATTCTGTGAAATTCTGTAAGTTCTAGGTTTTCCCTTTGGTTTCTGTAGTGCAATCTTGTACACCTCTTTTGCCTGTCCCGACTTTTGAGCATAGCCACACTGTGAGTTGTGACTGATCGCTGTTGTGTTGCATTACCTGTGTGTGTGGTGCTGAGCAACTGCAGGAAGTTACAGTATCTTTTTCCACAAGAGCAAAACAAAGGGGATCATCTCACTGCCAGGCATTTCCCATTCAGCATAACTGAAAATACAGTGCTGCACTCTGGAACAGCGATGTGGGAACTTGTCCTGTTCCTCAGCAGTGAAGTGAAGGTGTGGCAGACCCTTGTCAGACCATTAAATGCTTGCATTTTTAAATGTATTAGTTCTTCTAATTAATAAAGGCATTAAATGGAAGCCTCTGGTGGAATAAATCAGACTGCACAATTTAAATCACAGAGGGTTAGCAGGTGTGAAGGGTCCCATGTCTCTTCTCAAGTGGAATGTTTCTTTCTGTGCCTGTGGTTCATGGGGTGTTCTTCTGTTTTAGCCTGCTAGAAATACTTGGTCAAAACTCTGTTTTCCCTGTCAGGCTTCATGGTGCAAATGAGGGCGGGATTTGATAATAGTTTTCAGTTTGCAGGTAGTGTTTGCCGCATCACTCATCTTACAGCAAGCAGTGCATTAGATTGCTTTGGGGAGCTTAGTTCAGCCATCCCTTTCTGTCATCTGCAGCATAGCTTCCATCCATTATATTTTTTTGCCTTTTAGTATAATTTCAAATATTTATTAATTGAATGCAGCAATAGGCTATCTATCTAAGTAAAATAGCGTACTTAGTTGTTTAGCAGTTGTTTTACAAGATGTCTAACAGTAAAGAGATTGCCATACCTTCCAGGTTTCATATAGAAATGGACCAGAGAAAACATAAGTAACTTGTGTATTTATATGACCAAAATCCTGGGTAGTTCTATATAACTATTTTCTTCACACCCTTTAAGAATGTACAGTGACCGAATATTTATAAAGGCTTAATAGAAGTTCCATTTTCGAAACAAAAGTTGCTCCTACTCTCTTAATTAGAGCTATATTTCTTCATCAACCTGTAAATTACATTAATTTGTTACCTGCAGAGGTTTCATGTGGACTTCTTGTTTTGGTGAGAGGAGGTTGTTATTTTGAAAAGATATTAAGGGAGAAAACTGATGCAGGAAGGTAGAGACAAGCAAATAAATGTACATAGGCTAAATAAGCAATTGTATTGCTTCCAAGACCTAAGCTAGTATTTCACTACGTGCTGTATTAGCTTACAGGCCTGCTCAGAGCTAATGCCTGAATCTCTAATGGAGACTGGGCTGACCGGGTGATGCAGACATACCAGGAGCAATTTAGATAATCTGCATGTGGTGTGGATGGACTAGCTAAGTTGGAAGCAGTCTGTGAGATCTGCCTGTCCATACTTTCTTACAGATACTTCCTGAACTCATCAAATGCAAATAACTTGCGTGGTATCCTTGTGTACGCACACTTCAACCTATTTATTCGTCCCTGTTGTTTTGCAGTTCCCAGGTGGGAGGTTTCCTACTGCAATTTGTCTTGCCCTGCCTTGTGAAAGACTGGGATTCTTTTTCACACTTTTATGTTGCCCTTCTTGAGTTTACAGAGTTAAAACTGTACTCGTTAACTTTCTGTCCATACTAACTGTATGAGCTAGGAGATAGAAGTGCTTTATTACGAGACGAGTTAAATTGTGTTTGTAGAGCTACACTGAAGTCTCCAGAAGCTTACGTTCTGAGGCTGTGATCTGGCACTTTATAAAATTTTATATTTGCCTTACTAGTCCCAGTAGACACTAAGGAAGCATTGTGAGAATGCGTACCTGGAAAGGTACCTCTGCCGTGCCCTTCGAAAAGTTTGTCATTCTGGGCTGATGTGCAGAGATAGGAGGGAATTAAATTTTTCTTATAGAGGGAACAGTAGAGTGCCTTTACTAGGGCTGAATGAGAAATTTCAAAGACCTGGAATTAGACCTGTCAGGTCTTTAAGACTGAAGTGTGACAACAGTGATCTTTCAGGGAAAAGTCTCTCAGCAAACTTCACTCTCTCGAATGTGCCTGTCAGTTAAATGGGACCCCTTTATTTGTAAAATCACCATCAAGTTCTGAGTAATCCCTGTAAAACCGTTTTCAGGTCACCTACATAAAGTCATCCTAATTACGAGGCAATCATCTAAAGATCTTAGTTCTCTCTATGTGCTGAGGAAGACTGCCTGTGAAGAAGAAAAGGGAGAGATTTCTGTCTCGTAAACAACTCTGCCCAGTATTTGCTGAACCCTCATGAGCAAGTTGCTGTTGGGACTGGACCATGAATCACCCAGTTCTTTGCCTAGTAGAGCTGTGCTAAACTGTACAGCAGTTACTACTTAGCTAACGAATTCAGCTTCTTTTCTGCTGGTGGGAACCACATGCATAAGCAGAGTAACATTTCCAAACGTGTTAGTTCTTTGCTTGCAAAATGAGGCATTTTCAAAGTTCATATTTGCTGTTCAAGCTGCACCCTTGTTGCCTTTGATCGGATAATTCAGACAGGTCGTATAATTGCACTGTGTCTCACTTCATGACGGTAGAAGGCAAAAGCATTCCCTTGCAAATATGAAGTTTGGTTTCTGACAAGTTTACAGCACAGCTTTAAAATTATCTTTCCTTGACAACTGTCCTGACATCTTACCATGAACCTTCAATTCTAGAAATGTAAGCTGGGCATATTGCAGAGCTGGAGAAAAATCTTTCAGTACTTCTTGTAATACTCGTCCCGTGCCTGCACTCAAAGACAGGCTTCACGTGAGTTTAAGGCAAGTATTTTGCACAGTTCTCATCACTAGGCTGTATAGATAAGCAAAAAAAAAGCCATAAAGTGTTTATGGACCAAAGCTGGGGCAAAGAGCACGATGTGTTCCCAAGCTGCATCACGAGATTTATTGCTTGTGATGGGAAGTTCCCAAGTGGGGAGACCTCTAGGTGGGAAACCAGGATGCAGTGACAAAGTCAGGTCAGGCATTTGTATGGAGCTGCAAGCTGTGTGAGAGGCTGTCTCCTGGTAAGAACTGACATCTGAACTTCTCCAGGCAGTCTGTCTGCCAGTGCCAAGAATGAGTCTTTCTGTTTAAAAAGAGCAGAAGGAGGACTAGAAACAGGGGGGAGGGGGGGAGGGAAATGCATTTCATTGTCATCTTAAGAGGCCTTCATTTAGTAATTTGCTAAAGTTAATTTTTGTCAGAGTCTGGGCAGGTTGGGCTGGTTCAATGGTTGTTTACACCCAAGTCCAAATGCTATCGACAGTCTGAAGGTGGAAAGGGGACAGTGGTTTCATACCAGTCGTCAGCTTTTATAGTGCAAATGTGGCTCCTCTCCGCTTAAGAAAGGTCAATGGCAGTGGCGGAAAGAATGTCAAGTGATGAATGGTCGGGGCTTCTATGGGATGGGACACCTGCACAGCGTATTTTTTGGTAGATAACTTGGCTGCTAGTGGCCTTCCTCAAAGTGTTTTTAGAGGGGAAATAATGTGATCAAGATTCGGTCAGTCAGCTGAGTTGTGTTAAATCCAGACAGCGGCTGTTGTTTATCTTAAGAGGTATTTGACCTGTAAAATATCAATTTTAATTTTACATTAATTTTTATTTCTGTGCCTGAATGGCCACAAAGGGCACAAGCACACATTTTGAGGCAGAGAAAGGATAGGAAGCACAGCTATCAACATGGCTAAATCACGATCTCTTTAATGGATTAAAATTAGAGAAAGAAGCCTGCAGAAAGTGGAAACAAAACAAATGATGAATTGCAGAGGGATGTAAAAGATTAGGGGAGTAATTTTATGAATTCTTTACTGATAGGTGGGGGACTAAGCAAAGAGCTGGTCCTCTCTTAGCAAGGAGGGAATGATGGGAACAATTAATGCCAAGAAAGCCATATTGTTTCAGTTCCTTTTTAACTTTCATCTTCATACAAAAAAGGGGGGGAAAATAGAGGGGGGGAAAAAGCAGCACTAGATGTACTTTTGACATTACATCTGCTTTTAGCCTGTGTGAACTGACTTACTGTGTTTATAAACTGCAGTTTGTATTGGGTTTGTGCATACATGGACAGCAGGAACACCACAGCTTTGAGAGAATACATACGCCAGATAAAATGCAGGTGCTTCTGGAGGGTGCAGACTGGGACCTGTATTCCTGTGGTTGTTTTAACAGAAGTTAGAGATAGGGGAGGCTTGTTCAGTGCTCAGCCACTCTTTCTGTGATTGTTCCGAGCTGAGCATTCACCTCAGAAAACATAATTTTTCATTTGATTTTTTTAAACAGCATGCTCATCTTGGGAATTTCTGCAGGTATTTGTGGTTTTCTACTCCTGCAATAACAGCATATTATATAAGTCAGCCCTAGGAGGTGATACATTTTATTCACTATTACTCATCTCTTGTATCTCCATTTTAGTTTCTGAATATTTAATTTTCATTTTGCATTTCATGTGGATGAGAACAACTCATCTGCGTCAAAAGTGGCCTTGGTTACTAACTGTTGATTGGTGGCATTTGCTCTCATTGTCATAGAGACTGGCCTGAAAAATAAACTAGTTTTCTCATCTCTCATTATTGCTCAGGTAATTACCTAATGTGTACCTTGAAAAAGTATGTGGTGATTGATTAAGTAGGACAAAAAAAAAAAAACAAAAAAACAAACCCCAAAAAACCAAACCAAAAAACCAACCAGTTGTGAGAAACTACCCAGTCTCTTTCTTTGGGGACTTCACATTGCCTCTTGAGCAATCCCAGCCCCTGCTCTGACGGTAGGCTCACCTTGGAGGTCAGATTTCCGCATCATTTCAATGGATAACGTGCTCCATGTAATGAGTGTCTCCCGTGTGACTTTGGGGGGATAGTGAAAAGAGTAGGATGGATGTTATGTTGTCTTTTCTTAACATTGTCCTGTACTACCGGTAAACATCAGATTGGTGCAGATGACAATCAGGACACAAAGATTCACTAAAGGTTTGATCCCAAGGTACAGTCTGTTTTCAGGATCTCATTTAGATGGAGTCTTATAAAGCAGACATATCAAAGTAGTTGTTGGCATACAGTCTGTCCCAAAATTTCCAAAAGCATCTCCTGATATTTTCAAGTCTTCGTAAAATAAAGTCTCCCTTTTACCTCCATCTCAAACTTGGAAACCTGATGTATAAACTTTTAATGTCTGTGTATTGTTTTTTTTATGCATGACTATAAGAGCATTTGATCTCATGAAAATGATTCATCAACAGTTTAGCTGTTCAGCTTCTAAATTTGAGAGTGGGGAGGAGGGAAACCCAACAACCTGTAAGTGATAACTTGCAACAATCTGTTTTGTTAATATAGGAAGATTAAGGAGACTATCTGATGTATTTGTTTATTAGCTGATAGGGATTTATGAACGTATAAGTACAATATGATTTGAAGGTCTGAAAACAGTCTGACATAGAGAATCGTAAGCTTTTTTGGTTTGGGTCCAGAGGAATGTCCTGATTCCTTCTTGGACAATTTCAGCCACTAATGGGATGGAGCACTGGGCAGTTCTGTATGAAGCAATCTAGACCAAAAGTGAAAAAGTGATCGATCTGTCTACCTGCTTGCAGCTTCAAAGAGCTCACAAGACATCTTCTCTCTATCACATCCAATTTTCATACACTGGGCAATTTTTATTTTATTTTGCTTAGCCTGATTTCTGCGCTTAGCTTTTGTCAGTGTCCTAATTTCTTTCATAAGTGCCTCATTTTGCGTGCCTTCCTGACTCCAGCGGGAGTGCTTTGGGGCAGTGGCGCTTGGTGTCCACCTTCTCCTGGAGACTTTATCTTAGCAGCACTTTCAGTATGTGTCTCTTCAAGTCCAAGCAGAGCAAAGCAATATATGGACATTGTAAAGCTTTTAGAAAGAAAGCGTGCTTGGATTTTCCTCACTTGTGTCAGCTCACATGGATCCATGTAGAACAGATTTCTCATTTCTGGGTTGCAAAGTGCATTGTGAGAATAAGTGGGTGTTCCAGGTCAGAAAAGGCTGTGACAAAGAGCAGCTTTACTCTCTCCAGTTGTTCATCTGCATGGATCTTTTTATAGGATTCATTACAGGTTTTGAGGAAATTAGAGTTGTTTTACCTTTTCTGAAAACCTGAGCTGAGCAGCACAGGAACAGGAGCCACAACCACCTTAGGAGTGGCCGTTACTGATGTGTACTGAGTGGCATGTAGTCCAGGCGCAGGAGCGGGGAAAGCCTTGTAGAGATGGTCCCAGGTGTCTTGACAGAACATAAGGCGTATGACTAATACCATGCTCAGCGGTTTTGTTGATCTTACCCTGGTGGTGGGTTGACCCTGACTGGATGTCAGGTGCCCACCGAAGCCACTCCATCATTCTCCTCCTCAACTGGACAGGGCAGAGAAAAGTACAATGAAAGGCTCATGGATCGAGTGAAGGACAGGGAGAGATCACCCACCAATTACTTTCAAGGCCAAAACAGATGTGACTTGGAGAAATCAGTTTAATTTATTATCAATCAGATCAGAGTAGGATAATGAGAAAACTAAATCTTAAAAACACCTTCCCCCACACCCTTTCCTTCCTCCCGGGCTCAGCTTCATTCGCAATTTCTCTTCCTCCTCCCCCTCAGTGGCACAGGGGTGCAGGGAATGTGGGGGTTGCAGTCAGTTTGTCACACTGCTGCTCCTTCCTCCTCAGGAGAAGGACTCCTCATGCTTTTCCCCTGCTCCAGTGTGGTGTCCTTTCCATGGGAGACAGTCCTTCACAGACTTCTCCAACATGGGGTCTTCTCATGGGCTGCAGTTCTTCACAAGCTACTCCAGCGTGTGTCCCTTCCACAGGGTTCAGAAGCCACCCCTATAGCCTCACTGATACCAAAATCCTGCCATGCAAACCCAGTAGAACACCTCAGCTCTTGCCTTCCTCCCTCCTGTTACCAACTTGCTTAAGTCTTCGTGCTCCGGAAGCCTTCTTCTCAGGTATGTGAGCTAAGAATTTTCAGTATGTGCTTGCAATTTTATCACTTAAATGAAATTTGCACTAAATGCCATGAGCTTGCAATTTTTTTTTTTCAGCTGTTACTTGTGTGCAAAGGTGCCTCATTGTGTGCCATAGTTCGTATATGATCCTGAGAACTCTTCAGAGGACTTTGACTCTGCAACAGTCCTCAACATTTTATTCCAGGTCCCAATCTGTGTCTTCTTTTTAATTTGTCTTTTATCCTCAGCTCTGATCATGACTAGCTTCACTTTCACCTCAGTAATCCCAGAACCTTTTTTACTCTGATCTTCAATTCTTCCATCACATATGCTGTCTTGCTTTAGTCTCCCTGAACGGCTGGGCTGCCTCACTGTCCACTAGTCCAGTCCCTTTCAGATGCTGTCATTGCATTCCCCCTCCTAATCATCGTAGGCTTTATTTCCTTCCAGGTTCTTAATTGCAACTGTCTTTTCAGCAGCTGGTGAGGTCTAGGGCTCTACTCCTAAACCAAGCAGAGATGTCACCTGTGTATAATGTACCCTCTTATTTCCTCTTCCTTCCTTATGAGCTAAATGCAATCACTATATAGCACTGTATATTCCTGTCCAGGCTAATTTAGACTTTTCACTTCCTTTTCTGTACATGTTACCATATTTTAGAGCAAATTTTGTGTAAGCAAAAGCTGCTAGAATAGTGTCACATGCAATGGATTTCCACTTCAGGTGTGAAAGTTGGACCATTTAGACTCTGTTCCTTTCACTAGTCTGCATATATCAATGCTAACTGGTGAATTGTCCACAATCCTCAAGCTGCATTAGGGATTCACTTGCAGAATTACTGGAAACCAGAGTGAAGCCTTTCTTTGCATACTGAGACTTCCTGAAATTAGATGATTTGGTGAATAATTACATAAAAATCATGTGTCAAGAACTGTCTCATTACCTTCTTGAAAGACAACAGCAAGGGCAGGGCTGCACTCTCAGGGAAGTTGAGCCTCCCTGGTGCCCTGGAGGATCCCACAGCAGGGTAAGGGCTTTGTTTCTAGGGCCCAGCCCACAGCATCTAAGCAAGGCAAGCAGGGCAGACGCTGGGATGGTGGCCAGGTCCAACCAGGAGAACAGATATGGCAGTATCTGGATGATAAGAGAGGTTCAAGACTGAGTCGGGAAGTCTGTAAGTCATGATCAGATCCATTGCAGATTTCACTGCAGACCCACAGTTGAGAAGTCAGGGCCAAGGGCAAGCCAGGAAACTGTTAAGCAAATTAAGGTCTGGATCAAGGTGCTTCATGGCCAGGCGAAGTTGTGGCTGTGCTGGAGACCAGCACTCCCCCAGCCTAGCTCGGACAGGGACCAAAGCCTCAACTGTATCTCCTGGATCCATGTGTGTGGATGGAAGTCCCAGATGAGGCTGGTCAGGGCCATTAAAGCTTACTAATGTACTCAGGGCCTCAGTACTTCCTATGATTACTAATTATGCCCTTAATTATCCTGATTTCAGTTAGATTGTTAGCTTGTATTAAAGATGCATCAGTGACTTAAAGTTAGGCTTGATCTCTGCTGTAAAAAACAAAACCAAATTTATGGTAAGTTTAGAGGTTACAGATCCCCTTGATGACACCAAAGTGTATAAGATGATGTTGCATGATGTCTTGGAATAGAACAGGGCTGCAAAACAGGTCTTTGGCATCAGCAGGACTCTGGTGGGTCATAACAACAGAGCTGTGCAGTCCCCCCGGAGTTAGTGGCTCAGCAGTTCCTCAGTGTGATACGGATACATCTTTAGATTGAGCACAGAAATTATCCCCAACTTTACTTTATGAAAAAGTCCTTGGACTACCCTGCTAAAAAAATCTCCTTTTTGCCTGTTCCACTTGTAAGGACCATGTGCTGTCTGAGCACAACTCTAACTCAGAGCTATGTTGCAGCGTGGACAATATTCCCCATCCAGGCATGAGTTAGAACTAAGACTTACGTTCCAGCATAGCAGATGAAAGAGGACACTAAAATACAGCTCGGAATTACAATCCATTTTGCTCTATTGCAGTATTAATGCATCTCTGGAATGACTAATGCAATTTATGTTTTTCATCTGCAGCTGCCCTGGGGACATTCATGAGAGATGCAAAGAGCTGTAAACAGATTTCCTTTTTAAATCAAAACATTAAGTAAAGGCAACCTATCATTGCACTTGTCATCTCCCTGGGGCACTTTTCTGGGAGGTGACTCTCAGATGTCTTTGAAGGGATTATACTAAGGGTCAATACCTGGCTAAAACAAATTTATTCTTGCTTTGCATACTTTGTGAATATTTTAGTGTTAGAAACGGCTTTATGTTAAAAAGCTGACTCTGATCTCTAATGATTACAGATTCGGTTTCTAATGGAAATCTCAAAGAGTGAAAGTCATGAGACTGGGGGTTTTTTTGAGTCAGTCTCTATAGACATGAAAGAACAGAACGACTCATTCTTTCCCTTTATTTTCCAGTTGCTATTTCTAACTCTTTAATATTGGAGTGGGAGGAACATTTATGACACACTGGAGAGCCGATTGGTGGTGTGAGCGTTCTGTGCTACAGCAATGCACCGATACGGGATTATGCACAGCTGAGACCTCAGTGTTCCCTGATGGCAAAACTTCCCCTTCCCTTAAGGACCCCACATTTGTTTCTGAGAGGAGAAATAGCTTGAGAGCCACCAGTACTGAGGTAAACTTAGCCTTGTGTTCTGTGCAGTGTTACCCCTGCACATACTCTGATGCACTTAAGGGTGCAGTCCCACGGCTGTGTGTGTTGATTGAGGTCTAGAGTGCAGTTGTCCAAGTCTTTCCAGCAGCTCTCTGGATATGCAGATATATGGAAGCTTGTGTCAGTGTTTGGTCTGCCAAACCAGGAAGTTGTGTGAGTTTTTGAGTTGTTTGAGTTTTGTTGGTTTGGGGTTTTGGGGGGTATTTTTTGTTGTGGGTTTCTTTTTTTTTTTTTTTTTGTTGCTGTTTTGTTATTCAGTCAGAACAGCTCCGCGTAATGTTTTCTGTGAACCATAAACACTAAGCGGGCACAACAGAGGTGATGGGAACATGCGCGGAGGAGGATAAGGGGAAAAGGTTGATAAGGGTCATACCTCACCCAGTTCTGACTTGGATTATCTAGAGCTGATGGAAAATTGCACTCTAAACAGATAACAATGCATAGAAGTAGATGGCTGATGGGGTCCAAAGAACAGTCTATCTCAGGTTGCTGGTTGTCATGGGAAAGGAGTAAGACTCTCCTTGCAGGCTTAGGACAGTCCCATTGTGCTGTGAGGGCTTTGTCTCACATTTCCTGGTTTCTTAGCACACATAGACACCTCAGCAAGAGCGAGTGATGAAAAGAGGGGTTACTGCATAGAAGTTTTTACAAGCCAAATTCATACATGTGTATGTTAGAGCTATGATACTTCCAATATCTGTGTAACCTGTTTTACCTGTGGTTTTCTGGGATTCTTCCAGAAGTCTGAAATACAATGGAAGGTGTTCTACCTTTCCTGGGGAATTAATTTATCAGTACTGATTTAAGCAAAGAGTCTGAGAAACATATTTATTTTATGCAGAAAAAAACCTAGTTAGTGGCAAGATGTATTTCAGGTAACTCTTTTTACAGCTAATACAGTTAAACCTGGGCTAGAAGTCCATGTCATGTCCATGGTCAAGATGCGGTGTGGTCCTTGTGCTCCACATCTTGCTCTATTTCCCATCTGTTTGACACTACTGGCTTCATTATTTGTAAAATCCCTGTGAGATAATTGGCTCTGCTGTACTTTTATGCTCTTGGGGTACCTTCAAGATAAAGACTCTTGGAATGCATGTGCATTCCAGACGCTTGGTGCACTCTTTTTATGCCAAAGCCCATGAGTATCACGGAACCCCTATACCTACATTCTCAAAAATGTAGTAGTTCTTAAGAATTTCATCCTAATAAAAGAAGGTGAAATGTATATTTCCAGTTTTGCTGCGAAACTGAGTATTCCAATCTATCTTCATTAATCTGGAGACACGGGTGTGGCAAAGAAAACTCTGAGAATGAATGGAATTTAACTTTGCTTTGAGTATGAGAAAATTTGTTTCGAAAATACATGTATTGGAACTGAGACTGGAACATGATACTTGGGTTGCAACACATCTTCAGAGAGAACATCTTCAAGGGTTTGCTAAAAGTGCTTTGTATTTTGGTATAGCATATCCATAATTCATTTGATTTTGTCAGGCTTCTGGAGGTGAGGCGGATGATGATTCAATTATTTTCAGCACAAACAGCCTCTGAAGTGTCATTGTCAGTATTATCAGCAGAAGCACTCATAAACTGATGCCACTGTTTTCCCAAAGCACTTGGAAGTGATACAGCAGTTTGAGACTGTAATACATTCCACCACGGCTGTGACTGTAGCCCAGGTCGCTGACATACCACGAATCTATCGGAAGCTATTCCTGATGTCGACATACCTTTTAATTGAGGATGGGCTTTCTGAAGCGCAGTCTGTAGATGTGGATTGTGAGGATATTATTGTATAAAGGCTTCTGAGAAAAACTTCAGAGAAGGGAAGGGTGGTAGCACTGAAGGAAGCTCGGTTATTCATACTGTATTATGACTTAAAAGAAATTCAGTCTTTCCAAAAGTAGAACATGTGGAGAGCGAAAAAAGAGGTGCAAAAAGAACCTTTATGATACAGTCAGTCATACTCACAGCTGGGAGGATTTGAAAGGATTGTAAGCTCCCAGTGAGTAAAATAAGAGACCTTTCAGAAAGTTCAAGCAGCCTTAAATGCTATTGAAACTCACCTTTAAGGGAAACTGTGTTACTACAATATGTTTTTTCCAGTGTGCTTTAGCCTACATAGACATTTAGGCAAAATTCTTGAAATATTTTAACCAGTTATTGGACAGGTGGCTAGCACAATTGTTCAGTCAGTTCTGGAATATCTAGTCTATCTGCAAAGCATTTTGAGGGGATACAACAGAGAGGAGTCTTGGGTTAATTCACTGCGGGGTTTCTAGTGAATGTTTCCTGTATTCTCGCAATTTGGAATATATTTGTTTTGGTAGCAAGTTAATGAGAAAACAAAGACAGACAAAAGCTTTCAAATATGTTTGCCCTCCTGGACAGCCAAGGAAGGTAGATACATTCCAATGCCACGCAATTTACCACAGCTCTCTGGCTGAGTCGTGATGATTCAGTATAGAAACCTTTATAGAAGAAGGTTTAAAAATATGCTTTTATGGCATTTCTGATAAAAGGTTTCTAAAATAACATATATTATATTTAGCAGCCAAAGGCAATCAAGTTGTGGTTTTTATTTAAAAAAAAAAAACTAAAATAGAATGTAGCATCAGTTAAATGTTCCTCCTCTTCGATGGCTAAAAATGCTGTGAAATACTGAACAGCTCTTTGCTTGATTGTGTGCTGGTCTGTTTCAAATGAAGCATGTTGTTCAAATATTAATTCTGGAGGAAAAAAATAGTTTTTCAGTTAGTCTGCGATTGAATGGAGGATGAAATGAAATGGAGACCTGCGTGTGTTCTCCCCCAAGCTTAAACTGATGATTTTGTGAGTGCAGATGCATTTTATATAGAGAGAGGGAGAGGCTGTGGTGGGCCTTTTTCCCTATTATTTTCAGGTTACCTGTAAGAAATTTTGTTATAAAAGTCAAGAATAGCCTATCATTTAATCAGTTATGAAAGGTTAATGTAACCCTATATAACATTCTTCCTTTGTAAGAAAAGATTATTGCTTTTACTTAAAAATATCATGTTCTTACTCCAGGAAAAAATGAGATGCAAATCCAATAAATACCTTCCTAGTATTTTTTTTTTTTGCAAAGTATGAACAGAAATATCCTGAACACTTTATAAACAATTATTCATACAAATAATATATGGATTTTCTTAAATATGTGAAGCTTTAATTTTTCTTGTTGTTTTACTTACCTATCTTGCTGGAAGTATCATCTTCCTTGGTTTTGCTGAAGTGTTTGTTTATAATGTTGTTATCACATGTTGAAGGTTGTGTTGGTCAGATTGGTATAAAAAGTATGTATTTTTTTCCCTCCAGATTGTTTGCTGAAGCTATAAATGGGTTCCATAGAGTTGACAATATGTTATTAAAAGGAAAGATTTAAGATCTCTCAGTTGTTCAGTTTTCCTCTGCTGTGGCTTTCAATATGTTTGTATTTTACTGGCTTTCCACTCACCATGAAATATTCGAGAGACAAAACCTGACTTTCAAACTCAAGCATTTTTCCCCCAGAATATCCTCTGAAGCCCTGAAATAGAAACCCACAAACTTTTTTTTTAATTCTGTTTTCTTAATGAGCCTTTAATTTTTCCAGTAAATTAAACCACTCTTTGTTTAATACCTTTGCCCGTAGATTTAGAGCACAGCCATATAACTAGGTTATCCATGATGCAGTCTCCTCCTTGGCATCAGTATCTAGTTTAACAGTAACACATGGGCATCTCTTGCTCTTTGTCACCAATCAAACCCACACAGGTTTGTGTAATAAACTTCTTAACAGTTTAGAGGGTTGATGATAACATTTTATTGGTCAGGCTGATCATAGTCGTGGTGATAGGACCAGCTAGGTAATCAGCTAAAGGAGGTAGTAGCTCCTCAGAAGTAGGTTTCTAGAGTGTATCACCTCTTCTGGTGTTATAGAGCTGCCTTGGCTTGAGACCGGCTGTCTGACCGAGAATGACAGCAGGTCCCAAGCACTGGGACTAAGCATGAATGCAGGCTGTCTTAAATGTGCAGTCTGGTAATGTAGGCAGCAGCAGCAGCTACTCTGTATCCTAAAAGTAACATCTGAGACTTCCTAGGAAAATTGATTCAATTTCTGAACATGTCTCTTAAAAACATGCCACTCTATGTCCTTCCAAGGAGAAAAACTGTGTGAAGGAGTCATGTACCTCCGTTCAACTTCTGATAACAGAACATGCTTGGATACCTCTCTTCTGAGAATGTTCAAAGCTTTTGTGTGGAAGGCAAGAGGGAGGGAAGAATCTATACAGCATGGAAGCTATGACATGAAGGGTCACCCTCATAAATCAACTGCGGTGCTTATTTACTTTTTAACTGCTTTTTTCCAGGCTCTCCCATTATTCTATGGGCAGTCGAGCTTTTTCCCATGACAGTATTTTTATACCTGATGGGAGAACAGAGAGTGAACAGGCCATCCAAGCAATGTCACAGGAGAACGTTCTAGGAAAAGTCAAAACTCTTCAGGTAAGAGGTGGAAAAATATTTAAAATGTGGTGGAAAATGGTTTCCAGAATGTGTTTAAACATGGGTAAAGGTGGGTTGCTTTGTTCAGTAGCCTTGGGGCAGCCTTTCAGCCATTTAAGTTGTCTGGCTCATGGTTTTGGCATGTCCTGATCTCTATGCCTGAGACCTACAGATGTGGTACTGAGTGAAAAAATGAGGGGGGTAGTGGCGTCTGGGAATGGCATGCAGAGTCAGTCTTCCTTGCAAAGCTGACTTAATTATCCTTCTATATGTATTACCTTTTTTCCTTCTCCTTTTTCTCCCTGTCTTTTCAATGGTTCTCATGAAAGGTGGATATACTTACCCCTCCAAAGCAAACAGCACATAAGTAACTACTAAACACCACATCTGGGTATTGCTTCTAAAGAGCTTTACACGACCTGCTTTCCTTTCTCGTCCAGAACTCTGTTCCATTAAGTCATCTAATTTTTTGCTTTACTCCTTGTACATCTGTAAGATTCCCAGCTCTATGCCTTTCTAGACCTTGGAAGAGCTGTCCTTCAGAAGCACGTTTCAGTTTATTGCTCACGATGCTGACAGGTCCCTTTAAAATGCTGATCAATTTTTAATGCTGTGCAAGTGCTGTTATCCTGTAGCTGATGAGTAAAACACTATTTATTTCTTTCACCTGCAAAGTCTACCCATGGTTCGTCTCTTTTCTGTTGAGTGAGAGATCAGTGTGTGGTAGACAGATCTGACCTTCAGGATGAAATTTTTCTTCTTTGTGCCTGGTGCTGTCAACACACAGAGCACCAGAACAGCGTTGGCTGTGCTGACTGGATGAACTTTGAAGTAGGAACCGCACCAGGAAAGCTCCAATTCCTCTGTGCTCGTTTTTCAGCTGAAATTTCTCTGGGTTGGGTAGGTTCAATACGTGCTACTTTCAAGGCTAGAAACCATTATGTTTTAAACAACTGATGACTCTGGGCAAATACACGAGATAGTTGGACCTGTCTTGCAGAATGCCTGAGTGTCCTTTGGATACAAAGCCTGCTGACCTCTGCAGGGGGCTCTGCCCTCCCTATCTGTTGGGTTTGTTGTCTTGGCTTCAGTGCACTAGTTTTTCTCTGAGTAACATTTCACTTTGTGGGAGTGGCTTCTCCCATTTTCAAACTCACCTTAAAATTCCCAGTGGGAATTATTGCCTTCACTAAACTCACAGACGTGATAAAGAGTACAGCTAGTGCAGTCGCTAACAACCATCTTCACTAAGCAAATGATAACTCAAGAAAATTACAGCAAAAAAATAGTCACTCTTGAAAGTGACTAAAGAAATAGCCAGTGATACACTCTTGTTTGTGTCAATTTTGCATAATCCTTTTCTTGGTGTTGTTACTTGCGTGTATTTTAAGGGGGGGTGTTGTTTCAGCTGCTTCATGTCAAAGTGTCCTTGTCTTGTTATTTAAAATCGAAGGACAGTAGTTCATTTTTATCATATTAATATAGCTGCAACCCAGCCTATAACAACATCCTTGATTCAGTTTTTCCCACTCTACTGATGCAGTGACATCCAGAGCAACTCATTCAGTTAGAAAATGCATAATAGATTGTAAGTGACACTTTTTAACTCCTTACATGTTTACACAGAAGTTATATATTCATCTAAATGTCCATGGTTATTTTCATAACTGCATGGAAAGTCCCCTTATATCAAGGCCAGAGGCCACCTCTTATGTGCAAAACCTGCTGCTCAGCACATAACTGTCCCCATTTCCCTGGCCACGATTTCTGCAACTATTCCCTGAGTTTTAGGACAAGATCATGACATAATTCCATTGCACATTTTTAGTGTGACCTTAGAGTTAAGTCCCAGGTCTGACCTTGTTTGGAAGTCCTTGTTTGGACACTCATTCCTGC
>NW_010408689.1:25667-45973 GCF_000710305.1 Buceros rhinoceros silvestris | reverse complement strand
CCTGCTGAAGGTTTTATGCACTCTGTACTTCATCCTTATTTTTCTGAGGTACTAAAAGTCTTTAAAAGGAGACTGTGTTTGCTGTGTGATTTTTGTGGTCACAGAAAACACAGATATTTGATCTCCAGTTATCAGAAGCTTGTATCTACTTTGAAGTTTCTTCCCACAAGCTCACTCCCACTGGGAACATCTGTATTTCTTCAAGTGACAGAATAAGAGAGACAGTCATCTCTCCTGAAGAGCATTTCACTGCTTAAAACCAATTCTCTGGCCAGCTCCTGGTCCCAAGTCATTGTTACACCAGCCATGTTACTGTGGTTTTGCCCAGGCTTTTATGTCACAGTGGAAGCTCAGCATTTCCGCTTTCCATTTGCCTGGCAAGATGCTCCTCAGTAAAGCAGTGTTGCCAGGATTCAGTGCCCTGTGCTAGCTCTGAACGCACTGTATTCCAAACAAAGAACAAACACTCTTCAGATTTTAACCTTTTGCAGGATTTTTGGGGGGTAGTATGGTGAACATTCCTGGAAAACTTAAATCTTTTTTGGAAGAGGCACTGTGCTTACAAGCCCAACTGATAACACGGTGAAACGGGTTTTGAAGTCAGAAAAGCAATGCAAGCCATTTAATACTGATGGTGCTGGATCTCACTCTGCTGACCACCAAAGCGTTTCCCCCTTCTTGCCTTGCACTTCTGCTGACTTCAGAGTGTTGATGAACTTGCAAAAAACATTGTGTAAGGGTGCAAAACTCTGCAGCCGCCTGGGCAGCTGACCAGCATATGGACCAGTTCATTTCTTATTGTAGGAATTATCTCCTTCTGATTATGTGTGCAAGGCAAATTAGTTCTTTCTGTAATAGCTCTCGTTTCTTTTTATTGACTTTCAGACTGGCTCCTGAAGTGGTTTTCTGTTGGCTCAAGCCATCTGCTGCAGCAGATGCAGTCTTTTCCTTGTCCTTTGGGTCTGCTGAGATTTATCATTACCTAGTTTTTAAGGCTCAGTGTAGAAAGTCAGCCTGAACCCGCTCCCACAAAGAGATGGTACCTGGGCACTGGTACCCATTTAGCTTCCTGGGATCTGGTGTTTTACTTGCAATATAGGACTGTGAGTGAGCATAAGGAATGTCTAAAATCTAAATCTAGCAATGTGTCAGAAGAAACCTAAAAGAAACTCTTGGAGCTTGTTTTTACACCCTTCCCTTTCATAGGCTAGTGGTGGGGAGTGGGTTGGGGTGGTTCTTACATCAAAATGCATTAGATCCACTTTCTTGCATTTTGCAGCTCTGAGGCTTCTTCCTAATCTACTGATATTTGCCAAAAATGGTCAGCAAATGAACAGAAGACAGTTTTTGTTTGACCCACGAAAACTGTAGCAAACAGAAAGGAAACTCGTGTTGAGCATTAGTATCTTGATGTGTCTAAGCCATTATCGTCCTTTTGCTGTGACAACACTGTGGTGTGGCACTGCTGCTGCCTCTGCTTGTTCTTCACCTCTTGCCTTCATTGAAAATGTCTTCCATCATCTGGCATCCATGAAGCTGTGGCAGTCAGCTGCAAGAAATGTTAAGAGTTGGCTACGGCATGTGGCTTACTACATTTAGAAATTACTGGGCTACGTCTTCTGGTTTGTGGTTCCACATGGTTTAAAACAAACAAACAAGGCTTCTGCTTTGTAAATTTGTAAAACACCCGTTTATTACACAGATATTAATTATGATAAAACATCTCTTGGGAATCCAGACTTCTTGGTCAAATTGTAAAGGACCGCTTTGTAAATTCACACTCCCCTGGCTTTGTAATGATGAGTGTCCCAAATCATTTTCTTCCTGGCAGACCTAATGACTGTTCAGTTTTGGGTACCATTTGTTTTAGTCATTAACATACCTTACCTAATGATCAAGCTGGTGCTTCCCTTACTGTGGATTGCACACCTGTATTCTTCCAGCTGCTCCCAGTGGTGTTTCTATTTGATATTGCCCAGATCTCAACAAGGCTACAAAGTCATTTGCTAAATCTCAAAGCCTTTATCTTTTAACTTTATGCTCTGCCTTATATAGAATTGGGAGTGAATTTTCACTGCGTGATTGCCCAGGTTTATATTTCTTACAATTAATTTCTTTGTTGCCAATATGTTCTACTGCCACTGCAGCCTAATTGTTTTCTTCACTTTTGATAATTGTTTTGACTTTATAAATGGAATTTATCATCTTTTCTTAATCATTTTAGCACTTTTGAGGCAGACTTCCTTTTTCCTATAATCATACTAAGGCCTGGAAATGAGCTTCCATTTTTCTTACTCGCATCTGCTTTGCTTTTGGTACTCTGCAAGGAGAGACTCGGGTGACAAATGCCACCTGTAGGTATCTTCAGGCTCCTCCAGACAGTCTTGCCCTTAACAAGGGAGCATCTGTAAGTGGCTCATTGACACTGTGTACCAAAACCTTCATTTGCATCTGGATTTGCAGCAAACACATATCTCTAGAGATCCATCTAAAGTTTGCTCCTTCAGTTTTGGACTCTACACTTCAAGAAAGATTTTGGAAATGTCCCAAACATGCTGACCCAGCAATGGAGTGTGGAATAATTTCCTTCCTGCATTTTATATCCAAAACACTTGTGGTAATGCTTCTTACTTCCTTGCTTTTCAGTAGGTTTACATGTTAATTTTACATCTAGCTTACTTTGTAAAGCCTCCAGCAATACCAACATAACTTCTCACATGATGCTTTCCAGTATATTACCTCTCTTTGATTAAAACAAAAAACCAACCTGCTTATGTGAGATGTTTTGCTTGTTTAGATATGCTGCAGATTTTCCTGGTTGGATAAAAAAAGTGGACCCACTTCCATAGAAAGAGCAATTAGGTAAACTGTCTTTTCAGCCTAGAAAGAAATTATAAGAGAGAGAACGTGATAGAGGTGCATGAAATCAAGAATAGAATTGAGAAAATGAATAGAAGACAATTATTCAGTCTTTCACAGCATGAGAACACATGAGCATCGGTTGAACATAGTAACACTTTCAAACCAAAACAAGTATTTCTTTATGCATAGTTGGACTGTAGAATTCATTCTCATACAGCACTGTTATTTGTTAAATATTTATAAAAGTTCAAAGAGCAAAGAAAAAAAAACATAAAAGAAAAGCTCCCAGCTGGCTGTTGACTCCAAAAGTCCTCAGATGCCAATCACTGGAGTGTTTACAAGGAAAATCTCAGTACAGGCTTGCCCTGTTCTTATGTATTGCCGAGGCATTTGATTTTTGGATCACTGAGAGACTGCACAGGACCAAGTAGAATTTCAACAGTATGGCTCTTCTCGGGGAATTATTACTGATTACATCATTATTTCACAATTATGTATCTCTAGAAAACATAATTTCATTTATTTATGTACCTAGGCATTGCAAAGTGATTAAAAAAAATAGTTGAGTTGAAAGCAAAATACAACCAGCATTTCTTGTAAGGCTTGTTTGAATGGAATCAGCTGAAATAGTACACTCTGTCTTAATGATTTTAAGGCAGCTCGGCAGATCCGGTGTTGGATTCACTCCAGGCACAGAGGCATAAAAACGATGTGGTTTCAGGAAGCTGAATCCAACATGCATGCAGGCAGGCATGTACGCAGAAGAGGAGCCAAACTGGAGTGAAAGAGGATACGTACAGCCCAGTCTGGGCTCTCTGCCGGATAATAGGGAAAGTTTCTTCCGTGACATTTCCCATCCAAACACAAAGAGTGCTTTGAAAGTCTAAGCTTTTTAATTTGTTACAGGTGCCAACCAATGCAGAGCAATTTGACTCAGGAGTTTTATTTCTGAAGTTATTAATGGTAAGCAACTGGAAAGATGTCAGTTAAGTAATATCACATTTTAGCAAATTATTTTGCATGAAATAAAAGTGGGCCTGTGTTGTGGTCCAGTTACTGAGGAAGATTTTAAAAATTTGATGAGTGCCAACTTTTCATTTCTCCTAAATTCCCAGTATTTCATTACCTTTATTAGATGTGCAGCCCTGCGCCCTACCTCACACTGAACGGCACCTCAACGACAGCCACAGCATTGGGTCCAAATAGACAAATTCTCATCCACCTCTTGTAGAAAAAAATTTTAGGGATGAGGTAAACCTGATCTGGAGCGGAGCTCGATGATTTCATTCCGAAGCTCCTTTCTGTGCATGTGGTCCCTCCAGCTGCTGTTTCATGGTGTACTTGTCGTACGTGGTAGCCATGCTCTTTTGGTGCTGAGAACGGTTTGTAACTCCTGTGGAAATATCTGTCCACTAGCTGCAAACTGGGGGATGGGGGAAGCCCGTTGGAGTTGTTAAGGCTGGAAGTGGAAGGTGCAGGCAGGAAGCGTTCATCTCTTTCCTTCTGCTTCTGGCTGACAGCTAGATTTCAGAGCAGGAATTTCTGGCTGCTAAATTACAAGCCTTCATGCACAAATCAAAAGAGACCAGGGTCATTTAACTGAGGCCAATATGCATCTGTGGATATTTCCAACAGAATATTTAAACACATGACTGCGCAGCGGTAGAACAAAATGTCATGCCTGCAATTTCTAATGATCAGTGTTGCTGATAATCCTCCTTAAGCAACCATCATCCACATGCTGTCAGCACAGCGAATTCTCAAGTACAGAGGATTTGTAGTTTTGTGTTCAGAAATTTATGTCTAACTGAAAATTTTGAGAAATTGAAAGCAGATGCTCCTTTTCAGGGAATATGGCCTCTTCTCAATGGCCTTGCACCTTAAATTGATGTCTCTCTCCATCTCTGGGTTGGATTACCTGTGTGTGTTCTTCCAAGTAAAAGTTGTGGGTTTTTATTTTCCTTCAGGGATGATGCATTTTTAGGGCTTTTATGATTGACCAGGTAGAGAATGTGTGAATTTCTCTGGAAGGATAATTGCTTAGTAGTTACAGTATAAGCACACTTTTAAAAAAAGAACAAAGAGCAGGTTTAACATTGCTCTTTGAAAGCAATAAGAATAAACTTACTCAGTGGTAACATTAAGCTATTTGAGATTTTGACATTTGGAATTCAGCCTCAGCTCTGGAGATTAGAATGCACTGAAAGAAATTGGCCAGTGGAGAACTATTAGTGGAGCTTTCTTTAAGCTAAAAAAGACCAATAAGTAAGTAACACAGAGAAGAGTCTTCTGTCCTGGAAGGAATGTGAGGACTACTAGAGTTTCTTCTTCAATCTTCAAACTAATTGATGCAAGTCTGATGCAAAACTTTGAAGGAATTTTAAAAACCACAACTGCATACAGTCCATAAATATAGAGGATAGACTATTTCCTGGAAATGTTAGGAAAAGAACATTTTAAACTTTTATATACGCAAATACGTGTTTTTTACAGCAGAACCCTCAAGCATCCGTGATGACAATTAAGAGGGTCATTCTTTTTCAAGTACGGAACATTCTCCACAATGGCACTATCACCACACTGCTCCCACTGTGCATTTTACTGCACACTAGACCAAGAATTGTGCAAAATTCAACAAGACCAAGTGCCGGGTCCTGCATTTGGGCCACAACAACCCCCTGCAGCGTTACAGGCTTGGGGAGATGTGGCTGGAAAGCTGCCCAGCAGAGAAGGACCTGGGGGTGCTGGTTGACAGCCGGTTGGACATGAGCCAGCAGTGTGCCCAAGCAGCCAAGAAAGCCAACAGCATCCTGGCTTGTATCAGGAACAGTGTGGCCAGCAGGAGCAGGGCAGTGATTGTCCCCCTGTACTCAACACTAGTGAGGCCACACCTTGAGCACTGTGTCCAGTTTGGGGCTCCTCACTTCATGAAGGACGTTGAGGTGCTGGAATGTGTTCAGAGAAGGGCAACGAAGCTGGTGAAGGGTTTGGAGAGCTTGTCCTATGAGGAACGGCTGAGGGAGCTGGGACGGTTTAGTCTGGAGAAGAGGAGGCTCAGGGGGGACCTTATCTACTCTCTACAACTACCTGAAAGGAAGTTGTGGGGGGGTGGGGGTCAGTCTCTTCTCCCATGTTAAGAATGACAGGATGAGAGGGAATGGCCTGAAGTTACATCAGGGGAAATTTAGGTTAAATATCAGGAAAAATTTCTTTACCGAGAGGGTTGTGAAGCATTGGAACAGGCTGCCCAGGGAGGGGGTGGAATAGCCATCCCTGGGAATGTTTAAAAACTGTGGATTTGGTGCTGAGGGACATGGCTTAGAGACCCTGACAGTGCAGGGGGAACGGCTGGACTCGATGATCTTAAAGGTCTCTTCCAACCAAACGATTCTGTGATTCTATAAGAACTTGATCAGAAGATCAAGAGGATAACACACCATCCCTTCCTCCAAAACACACTGCAGGCAATATGTACATGCGTGCGTGTCCTCACCATGGTACAGATGCACAAATCCTTAGTTTCTTGGGTAGTTGCTACAGGTAATGCTGACAGTTGCAGTTTTCTGGCTGAGAGAACTAGTTGTCTAGTTGACTAGAATATCTAGTTGACATTCAGAGGAAGAGAGGAGCAGCCTCAACTTAGAAAACACTTTCTCAAATTAAGAAGCTGTTCTGAAATAAGTGCCTGCTAGCATCAGAGGACCTACAGGAATAGATCCTTACAGCCTGTTTGCTCTCTCCAGCTCCCATTTATGCAACGGAAAACATGTACTATTTCAAGTCAGAGAGCTGCACTGCTAACATGAAAGGCCAGGAGGACTTGGTGAAACCCTTGCCTTGAGACTACGGGTGCACTGCGGGAATAAAACTCTGCTGTGTACTAGATGTACTAGAACATGCACTAGATGAATTTCGTTACTTTCTGCCAAAATCCAAATGGGCATAAATAATGCACAACTTGAGGAGGAGACCGAGAGAAACTATTCTAATTTAATGACCTGATTATAAGGAGTTTCTGCATGTACTTTTGGTCTTTATAGTTCAATTCAGGAATCTGGTAATGTTTTGGGGAAATGTGGATAAACTTTATATATGATTCTAGTCCACTGGACAACAAAGGCAAGCAAGAGTGATCTGACCTGAATCCTTTTAGAGGTCTGTCTGCTGCTACTAAAGCGTATCTTCCCTTCCTTAAGTCATGCTTCCCTAAGCCGTGCTACTGATTCTGGGCTATAGGAAAAAAAAATACGTATTTGTTTTACGTGCTATCTATCTACTCCACTCTACTGCAGTTCCTAACGGCAAACTGATGTCAGTGGTCCATGTCCTTGACAATTCCACTGAGTAGAAGCGGCACAGTTGAATTGAGTGTCTCTGAACTGTAGACGTTCACAGCAATATGAAACAGAAATGGGAGCGCTCCTGTTGGAGAATTTTCTGTACTTGAGAGAGAGTAAAGCAGGAAAATAACTTCACAGTCACTTCCTTCTTAACTGAGAATGATTCCCTGAAATAGTTCAGGAAGAAAATCTATCAAAAAATGTTCCTTAGTCCATTTCTTGTAACTCTTGAGAGAAGGTTATTTCAACAAGGAAAATAAAGAGTGGGAAAGTTCTTTTGTTCTTTTATCTATTTACCTACTGCACATCCCTTGCATAAACTTCTTTGTGCAAAAGTGGTGATGTGGCAGCACCCATGGGCATGAGCAGACCTGAGTTTGTGTATTGTCCCTATGAGATCAAGCACCTCAAAGAAGCTGGGTTTCCCCTTTGTTGAGAATTTGCCTCCTCCAAGGCAGGGTTATGCCAGACCCTTAACATCTAAAACTTACGACTAAAGGTTACACTAAGGATATCTTTAAGAACTACAGATGCATGAGATGCAGGGTTTGGGGGCTGGAGAAGAAAGAGGAGGTTGCCTTTTGGGGCAGTTTTAGCTTCTCAGTGTACGCTTGGCTCATAATCTTACTTATTTGCAGCAGTAAGGCTTCATAGTTAGCTTTTGTAAACAAAGACACAGATTAAAAAAAAAGTTTCAAAATTCACTAAGTTTGCAAAAGTTGGTGATACTGACAAGAAATCAAGTTGATCAGCCCAAATCATAAATCATCCAGTAAATTCCTGACCATGGTCACTTTGTGGGGAGGAAGAAGACCATGTTGCAGCAATGTGAACCTCAAGCTGCTATTTTTTTGTCGAGGGTCAGAAGTTGCCCTGAATGTTCCTGTGCAGCTTTCAGGTGGAGAAAGGGTACGTGCTAGACTTGGCTTGTTTTGCTCATAATATAAATACTACTTCTGTTTGTTTTTTCTTTTCTTATTTTTCAGCAACAGTTGGCCAAGAATATAAAATTTGGGCAGCCTCCACAAATGACGATTTCTGTGAGGACAATGGGGGAGGCAAATGCTAGTATAGAAGAGGATGTGTTTCTTGGTAGTCCCATGGAGACTGAGACTCAGCAGGACACAGCGATCTCAGACAGTGGTAATAAAGTAAGCACTTTAAATCAATGTATTCATGGCATTATAACCATTACTAAAACAGTAAAGTTCACTGGGGCGTAGCAGATGTCTCCACTGAGGCACAGCTGAGCTTAGTGGGCTCTTTGGTGTGGGTGGGAGCTCTCAGCTCGTGCTTCTTAGACTGGTGAGAAGCACGTGCTCTCGGCATCCTGAGATGTGTCCCACGGAATTACCAGTTCGAATGTTTGCTGTGAACGTCCAGCAGTGCAGTCATCACTCGCAGTGTAGCTAAAAGATAGGAAATTTTTCTGAGACAGAAAATGTCTTGAAACCTGGACTTCTGAGCATGGGAAGTTGTGCACAGCATCAAACGATAAAAAGGAAAGTCATTGAAAAATGAGAGGGGTCTGGAACCTAAATCTGTAAAATCCTGGGTCTTGGGGTAAACGGCCGTATTTCTAATGGATAGGAACCAAAGGCAAGGAACGGGAGAAACATTGTGGAACACCCCCTAAATCTAAATGTCTAAAATAATTAAAGTAATTATTCAAATGATCCATGAAGATTTTGATGCTAGAACTGTGGGCATTCAGGTAACCAGAAAGGTCTTGTTTAGACAGTGAAGAAAACAGTGAGTGATGGAAGCTCACTGGAAATCCATCCTCTAAGGCGAGACTGGTTCTGTGTGTGGCTGAAGGGACCATAGGGGGACAGAAGGACATCCTTCCCTGTCCAGAGGAGACTGACTTTATGCCTGGGAACCCTTGGGGAAAGCATGCAGCAACCCACCACGCACATGCAGCTCTTAAGATCCTGGAGGGACACCAGGGCATGAACCTCTGCTTGTGTAAAAGGCAAAGCAGTAAGTGTCCTCTGCAATTCATGCCTATATTCAGCCAAACACACAGAAGGGAGGTTTATGGCCTAGGTGGCCCAAATTCTTCATCAGTCTTCAAGGGGCAATATAGTTCCTCTGTGACCACTTCCCTCGTGGCTGTGGTCAGATCTGTCAGGGAGCCAGGCATGGTTTGCTTTGTAAGAAGAGTCATCACCAGAATCTGGAGTTGAAACTCCTTGCAGCAGTGGTAACGCCTGACCAGGTTCCTGTATTGTTTCCTTAGGTCTAGGTCAGGAGAAAATAAAGGTAAGAGCTGATTGAAATCTTGCAAAGCTCTGCTCTTTCTTTTGATTTGGAACCTGGTTTTCTTGTTAAGGAAGTGTGAGTGTTCTACCTTTGGTAGTGTCCTGTAGCAGCATCTGCTTCTGTATAGACAGCAGTGATTCAAGGAGCAGCAAAGAGAAACTCATAGCATTTAGGAACAAGACTTGTTTATCCATCAATTCTGCAGTGACAGGAAACAGAGTAGAAATCCTACCCTAACATGCATGATTTCTCAAGTCCTTTGAACCATATTTATTAGATCCTTTACATTTTAATAGCTAGCTCTGGTAATCTTGTTTTCTAGTCCACTGACACTAAAGACCTGTTGAGAACAAGAAATATTCCTGGAACAGGACATGAAGTGGAAGAAAAGGTAAAAAAACTTTTACCCTTCGTTTGCACTGAGTTCCTTTCTAATTTGAGTTGGTAGAAGCTTGACAGTCGGGTTTTGCTTTAATACCTATTTAATTGTTTCATTAATCGTCCAAGATTATGTGAAAGTTGTGCAGTTTTGGGGCTAGTAAGTAAGCAATAACTAAGATTGAGAAATCTGTGAGGGCTGGTTGCAGGATACAGCAGAGCTCAGTCTCCACTGCAATCAATTGCAGCATTCCTGCTAGTAAGTAAGCAATAACTAAGATTGAGAAATCTGTGAGGGCTGGTTGCAGGATACAGCAGAGCTCAGTCTCCACTGCAATAAATTGCAGCATTCATGCGTTTGATGTATTAATCATAGAGCCATAATTTTCAGAAGTATTTCTACTACTTTGTTATGCCTACGTGTAATTCAATAAACATATGCAAAATGTTCCATCAGTTTTTAAATAATTGCTTCCCTGCTTAGCATATGTTTAACCTCAGAAGATTACAGAGCCGTCTTGAAAACAATACTTGTAATTTTCTTTCCTTACAAGATGATGTTTCTCTCTTCTTTTTTTTCTGTCTTCTTTTTCCACTTGGATTGTGCCAAATGCAAGTCTCAGGATGACAGCTCTGTGACTTACGGGAGATGCTGATGGCATGCTCACTCTTACATGTCTAGACATACAGTTCCACTGTGTTTATTCGTGAGAGGAGTCTCGCTAAATCACTTTGCTTGTATTTGCACTGTCTGAACCCAAATATTTGAAGGGCAATAGAAAAAAAGCACCAATCAAAGCCAGTGTTGTCTTTATTTTTTAGCTTGGACAACTCTGCATGACTGCAGAGGGAAGGTTTTCTGGAGGCACTGTACCAGTCTGAGACCCAATACCGCAGTCATCTCCCAGGCATATAGTACAGCTTGTAGCTGTTCTATTATAATGCTTAGATAGATAAGTCAATCTGATTTGCTCTTGCCTAAGCTGTATAATCTAAGTTATTTAAAGATGTAGATACCTTTTTCTACAGTAAGCAAACTTTAAAATGTCTCAGCGTTTGATGTTGCTTAAAACTCTGCCTCTGCCCTTCCCAATCCCAGTAACTTCAGAGTATAGTTAAATTGTGAAAAAACTTCAGTTAGAGTGGTCTTAAGTAATTTTTAAGTGAAAAGTATAGACTTGTAATACTGGAAATCAGGAAAATAATACAGCTGTAACTTTCTTGTGCAAAGTTCCCAACTTGTATAATGGAAAAACAGGGTTTGAAATCTTTTCTGCTAGTAACTCCTTTAAATTCAAAACTGCAAAGGCTTGTGTGTGAGAGCGCGCCTGTCTTGTTTATTTATTTAAATGGAACAAATAGCTTAATAATAGCTTCTTGCACTTGTGATACAAACAGGTCACTCCCATCAAATCATCTCGGCCAAAAAGGCAGTTTTCCTATTCTGGCACAATTGAAACAATCAATTTGGATGCAGTTCCCCAGGCTATTGCTCGTCTAGACAACAGTGCAGCTAAACACAAGCTGTCAGTGAAGCCAAAAAAGCAGAGGATGTCAAGAAAGCACAAAAGATTAACAAAGGTATTGAATCTTTTGTCAAACTGCGAGAGGGGTGGGTTTGCTTTTGGATCTGGGTACAAAATAACCATAACTGAGTGTACCAGGAGTAGCTATAGACAGAGGAATGTTTTACGATGTGATTAACACTGTCAGAGAGAGCTATTGGAAGTTTCTTTAACAAATCTTGTGTTTTCAAGGCAAAACAAAAATGTATGCTTCTTTCATTTTGTCTTGAAATTAAGATAGAGATCTAAAGACGAAACCCCAACTGGAGAGAAAACGCAAAGAAGTTTTTATGTAGCCAGTTGAGATAAATATTACTTACACCTGAAGTACTTAGACTAGGATTTTGCATCGGGAAAGTTTTCTGAGTCTAGTTTTTCTAGTAAAAAAACTTAGGTCATAAAGGTCTGATGGGTATCTGCCACTGTTAATGCTGCTCTGGTATAGGCAATCAGTGCAAAATTTGGTTGGGAGAAAACCTAGTTTCTCTAAAGTTGGCGCAGGTTGTGACTGTGATAATATCATTGTCCTATAAGATAGAGTAAGACTTAATGCAGCTCTTGCTACAGCTGTAGAGTGAATGATCAGGTTCTAGCTTTGTGCCCTTACTGCATGGCTATTTTGTATTTTATCTTGACATCTTACTAGTGCTTGTAAATGGAACAAGACTATTCAACTAATACAGGGTTCAGGAGAGGCCACTGTCCTTTCTTCCGCACCACTGTACTTGCATTTATCACTCCTGCAGTGAAGACATTAAATTTAAACTTCTTGTTTACACAGAATGTTTCACTGGAGCCAAATGACAGCTCAACAAACAATAGCTAGACAGGGCATTAGCTGAGCTGTTTTTCTCAAGCAAAGTGCTGGGAAACGCTCTTCAGGTGCAGCTCATCTTCAGACCATGTTTCTGCAGAGGCCAGGAGTAAGCTGGGAAGAAGATCTGCATTTGGTTTATTGCAGGTATTGCACCCACGTGCCAGGGCTGTGGGGCAAGCACAGAGATCCAGTGAGCAGTCTGCACACGCCTCATGCAGTACAATATTGCTGGGGAGGAGCTCTAGCCTCTGTCCACGTGTGGTCCCAGAGTTCCTGCAACAGAACTGGAGTCTCAGCACAGCTAATGAGGAAGATATTCTGGCTCAGGATTTTTGAAAAGCAACCAAATTGTGTTTCCTTGAGCAGTGTTCCTGCCTGGCTAGCACTGCAGAGCTCTTTTCTGCAGGCAACAGCTTCTGCCTCTGCAAGTAACAGCTAGATTTGCCATGAAAGAACTGGCAAAACAATGCCCTTAAGCAGGTGTGAATTATTTCAGGCTTAAAGGATGAAGTTCTATGTAGTAGGACAGGCGTATGAAACTTGTGCACTATTCCTTGGTCTTCTGTATATTGAAATGGTAAGTCTCAATTTGGATTAGCTCACATACACCAAATGGTGGCTCTGTATTTAATATTACACTTCTAATACTGTTGGGATGTTTTCTTCCTTTTAAAGGCTGTTACCCAAAGAGGTGAAAAACATGGGATCTGTGATGATGTGAACCATAAATTAGGGTGGGTGTGTTGGCTCTGGATCTAAATCATTGTTTCACACACACACACACACACACACACAAAAAAAGTTGTTTTGCATTTGCAACTGATTGCAACTGATTGATTGTCCACTCTAAAGAATAACAAGCTAATAGGCAATATTCAGTAACTTCAAACTTGTCTCCCAATTTTAGGGATCACAAAGTTTAACAATAACAGAATTTGAGCCAGAGGATCTAGAAACTGAGCTGTATGGAGACAGATACCCAGGTTATAATGGACACATCACAGCAGACAAGCTAATCCAGAACAGAGATGAGCACAAGCAACTTCAGCTGGCAGATGAGAAAAAAATTGAAGATCACTGGGGGATCTTTGAAGCTGAAAGAATAAGGCAGATTGTAGAAATGGAAGAACAAAGAGAAATGGAAGAACAAAGGTGCCAAAAACTTGAGCAGATGCAGAAAGAGCAGGAGAGAAGGCGTTGTGAAGAAGAGAGGAGGCAGTATCTCCTTAAAGGAGAGATATCTTTGAAAACAGAAGTACAAACATGCCATAAGGAGGAGAGTAAACTGCTGGAGGCTGAAAAGAGGCTAGAGCTGGAGGAGCAGAGGTGCCAGGAGCTGGAGAGGCAGAGGCAGGATTTGGAAGAGCAACAGGGTCAAGAGCTGGAGGAGCGGAAGCACCAGGGACAGGAGGAGCAACAGAGAGGAGAGCTGGAGAAGCAGAAGCTTGAGGAACAGGAGGAGCAACAGAGACGAGAGCTGGAGGAGCAGAAGCTCCAGGAACGGGAGGAGCAACAGAGACGAGAGCTGGAGGAGCAGAAGCTCCAGGAACAGGAGGAGCAACAAAGACGAGAGCTGGAGGAGCAGAAGCTCCAGGAACGGGAGGAGCAACAGAGACGAGAGCTGGAGGAGCAGAAGCTCCAGGAACGGGAGGAGCAACAGAGACAAGAGCCGGAGGAGCAGAAGCTCCAGGAACAGCAGGAGGAGAGACGTCAGGAGTTGGAGGAGCAGAAGCATCAGGAGTGGGAAGAGCAGAGATGCAAGGAACTGGAGGAGAAACAGAGACAAGAGCTGGAGGAGCAGAAGATGCTAGAGCTGCAAGAACTGAGGCAACACAAGACTCAAAAACAGCATCAAGAGGAAGAAAAAAGAAACTGGCTGAAGGAACAAAAAGAACTCAAGAAACAAAACAAGGAAGAAATCCAGAGACAAGAGCTAGAAGAGAAACAGCTTCAAGAAGCTGACATAAAACTGAAGCAGGAGAAAGAATCTCAGAGCCTTAAACAAGAGAAGAAGCTGGAGGAACAAAGGCAGCATTTGAAGGAGAGAGGAGAAAAGACAGAGAAGGAGCAACCCCAGCAAGTAATGGACAAGAAACGGAAAGAGCAGAGAAGACACAAGCTCACAAAACAAATGCACATGGAAAGTGCAGAGGGTGTGCAACAAGATGAACTGAAGCACCAGAAGGAACAAAATGAACAAGAATGGAACAAGCTGGGAGAGCTGAAGGTAGACACAGTAGGACAAAACCTTCAGCAAAACCAACAAGAAAAATCCTTGGAACAACAACAGGACAAGGATCAGTTGTGTTCTGGAGGAGCTGATAGGCATCTGGTAGAGGAGAAGCTCCAGGAAGGATCAAAATCCTCAAAACTCAAACAGCCAGAAAAAGGGAATAAAACAGCAGAAGAAGTCCTAGCCCAGAAACTGAAGAGAGAAGTTGAGGCTCAAGAACAAAAGCGAATAGGGGAAGAACTTCGGTGGCAAGAAGTAGATGAAAGACAAACTGCATCCAGACCCTTCACATTTCAAGTGTCTTCTGGAGATAAACAGATCATATTTCAGAAAGTAAATCTGAGTCCAGTCATGCCTGTCAAAGGAGCAGGACTCTCTTCTCCATCCGTCAAAGACTGCAGAATGCACACTGCCAGCAAGGGCTCTCATACGCTCCCGTCATCTGTGTGTGTGCCCCATACTGCTATTTTGGTTACTGGAGCTCAGCTGTGTGGCACAGCAGTTAACTTGGATCAGATAAAGGACACAGCTTGTAAGTCATTACTTGGCTTATCAGAAGAGAGAAAAAATGTAGATATTCCTTCACCAGAGAAGGCCCCCAAAAAAACCCAGGATCCCAAGCCCAGCAGCAGTAAAATGAAGTATGCACAGGAGTCACTGAACAACCAGGCTGTACTGGCTGAGTGGGCGTCTATCCGCTCCAGAATCCTAAAGAACGCAGAGAACAACAAATACAATGAGAGAGACCGAGTAAGTGTGTGCAGACACAGTGATGACTGGACACCCCGAGGACGGGGTGCTCCCCACGGAAATTTGAGGAAAACCCTCTCTGCAAACGCCAAGTTCTCAATAACGCCGGCATGGCAGAAGTTCTCAGAAGCATCAAAAACCAATTCAGAAGCTGAGAATGTAAGTACGGCAAAAGGCAATGAAACAGTGGCTGTAGGGAGAATCCCTGGCTCATCTACTGATTCAAAGGAAGATATGGCTTCCACTTCTAACAGTAACTTAGCTGAAAAGGCTACAGAGAAAATGGAACCCCGTAGTGAAGTGACAGACAACACAGAAGGATGTAAATTTGCAAAAGATCTTCCATCTTTCCTTGTTCCATCTTTTCCTCATCCTCCGGGTAAAGAGTTACCCCAGGCAGAACTTCCCGGCGCTCTGGAAAATCAGCAGAATAATGGCACCAAAAAAGCAGATAAGCCAGCACCAAACGGAGAAGAAAATGTTTCTCCTTTTGGGATAAAGTTACGAAGGACAAACTACTCTTTACGTTTCCATTATGATCAACAGGCAGAGCAAAGGAAAAAGAAAAGATACAGTGCAGGAGATAGTTTTGATGGTGTGCCTGACCCACTAGTTACAACAGAAGGTGAGAAAGAATCCGCTGTTTTTGCTTCACAAGAGAGTACCTCCCCTGGCATGGGGAGAGCAAACATCCCTGCTAATTTAAAAGACTCAAAAGACTCTTCAGTTACTGTGGTGGAGATTTCACAACCAGTGGGCACACCAGTGGTCCTACCAGCCACCAGCCAGAGTGCTTTACCCCCTCACGAGAAACCAACATGCAAGTCACTGGTCCCACAGAAACCTGCTTTAGCTCCAAAGCCCACCACCAGTCAGACACCTCCATCGTCTCCTCTCTCTAAAATTAACAGATCAAACCTAGCTGATACACTAGGGCAAAGGTTGGTTAAAGCTGAATCAGATGGTGGCTGGAGAAAAGATGACAGAGCAAAAGCAGTGCACCCCACACCATCCAATGAGTACAAAAATGAAGAGGAAGAAATCAGAGAAAAGAAGTCATTTTTCCCATCTATAAGTATTCCATGGAGAGAAAAAAATGACAAAAAGCCTGAGCCACTGAAGAAAGGTACGTATTTTTCAAAGGTCATTTACCTGTTGTCTGCATTTCCAAAATGAGATTACTGGAGGTCCAGAGGAAGACATCTGGTCTTAAGCTATAATTTCTAGCCAGCATGTTGTTTGTGGAGTGCCACTACTTTGCTTAGGGGTGTCTGAATGAAAGAAACTTCCTGTCCCCACAGTTTAATTCAAAACCACACAAACTCAGTGTGACTACTGCGACCTGCTTGAGAAAATTAATTTCAAGGAGGTAACTGAAGTGTGAGTGTTCTCCTTGGCAGAGATGTTACCTAGGTAGTCAGAGAATGGACTCCGTATTCCATGGGTAATGGTGTCATCAGAACGGAGGGAATAAACTTTGTAATTTACATTATATTGTTTTTAATTTTTAGGGGAATATTGTCTAGCTTAAAAGATACTAAGATCTAGGTCCCCTTACAGCGCCTACCCTGGGCAAATTCTCTATGTAACCCAAAATAGCTGGCACAGGAATCTGCATTTCAGAGGCACTCTTCAGTAATAGAAACAATTACAGTAGCCATAGTGGGTTGAAAGTGCCTGTGTCCTGAAATAGTATTCTATTCAAGAAGAAAAATTATCCTATTAACGTAAGGACACTCACAAGAACAAGGATTTCAGCATTTCATTGGGAAATTCCAATTTTTTCCCATTCTTGAATTTTACCAGCATCAAGACGCTTCCAGAACGGTATCTCAGTGGAACTGCTTTTTTTTTTTTTTTTTTACAATATTTTTACACTTTTTCCTTTCATTTTAAAATGAAGATTTATGGAAACTAGTTGAGGCATAGCTGCCTGCCTGGGAGAGCAGGCCCTGGGCCAGCTGAGGGATTCAGTGCTCACTGAGCTCTGCAGGAGCACCTTTGCACCCCAGTGCTTCTCCCTGCTACTCACAGCTCTCCATTGGGTGCTAGCCCCCGTTTCATGTGGGGTATAGAAAGTCAATGCTCAAGTGAAAACTAAAAAAAAAAAAAACCAACAAGACACAAAGCTTTATTTTTTTTAAGAGGGGCTGCATTTACAGGAGTGCATCATTTCAGCCCCCTTCCTTTGGCCAAAGTTTGGACACTCTTCTTCACTTAATTACGGCTGGAAAACCAGGGAACTGCAGTACGTAGTGGCCAGATCTCTTTCATCAGAGTTACAAACAATCAACGCACAGGTATCATTTTCACTTAAATATCTCACATAGTGCAAGTATTTGTAGTTAAATAAGCCTCTAAGTCTAAGTGTCTGGGGTAGGCTTTTTCACACACACAAAAAAAAAGATAAATTTGAACAGCTATATGAGAGCACTGAGTTAGGTTCTATGCTTGGGGTGTAGGAACTGTTTCCGGATTTGACACACAGTCCACGAAGGTCTCTGAATGGCAAGGCAGTCGATGGGCTTAGCTCCAGAATTTTCACAAGGTGGAGAAACTGAACAGGTTTGCTGGAGACAAGAGATGTGCATGACTCAACCCCTTGTCGTGTTTTCTTTCAGAAAAGCCCGTCCTCCAGAGCAGGCACTCTTTAGATGGCTCTAAACTGATGGAAAAAGTTGAAACGTCACAACCACTTTGGATTACATTAGCTCTTCAAAAGCAAAAGGGATTTCGTGAGCAGCAAGCTACGAGGGAAGAGAGGAGACAAGCCAGAGAGGCAAAGCAAGCAGAGAAGCTGGCTAAAGAAAATGTAAACAATCATTAGAAACCTGCCCATTAGAACTGCTGATACCGTAATTATAACTGTTAGCTAGTTTTACTATGTGAAAAGGAATTCTGTTTAAGGTCTTAAGATTTCATAAAAGCTAAAATAACAGTGAGTAAAAACGTAGTCTGAAAGTTTGGAGTTTGCTTTTACAAAACTGAGACCCCCAGGAGAAAATACTGTGCAATATTACGACCATTTTAGTGTGAACTCTGCATATCAGGTGGTAGTTAATGGCAGTGATAAACATGACCACTGCCCAGGTGATGGAACAGAAAGATTGTACGCAACATGGTTCTTTCAGGGCTTGAGTAAACAAGATGTTATGCCTTCATGCTTGGGGAATAACACCTGGAATATTGATTTATAGGTGAATACTAGTAAGTTTGAGTTAATTTTTATTGTAGCATATTATTTGGATAAAATGCAAACAAATGAACGAAATGAATCATCACGTGAAACATCCGAATGCCTAAAGCAGGCACTGAATTCAAGTCTCACTTCCTTCCTGTTCTCCAGAGAGCGATTTACTATCCATGGTTTTATATTAGCAAGAAAAACACTTCTACTTAAGAGTACAGAAGCGATGCCACACAAACAGTGATGCTCTATAGAGATACCACCGATGGTAAAAAGGGAGATTATGTGGATAACTAAGTATATTCTAATATTTGTTGTGAGACCCCAAATTTCTGATGGGACACGTACATAACTGCATAGATAACTGGCAGAAGAGAACAGAAATGGGTGCGAAGTTGCTCACAGATGTAGTTTTAGTGAGGTATTTAACAGGTAGGGCTGGCTCAAACTGTTCAGTATTTCGACTGAAATGACCACATGATGAATTTAACTTCTTGTTTGTGGTGTGGGGTTTGGGTTTTTTTTTTTTGTTTTTGGGGGGTTTTTTGTTTTTTTTAAGTCTCTTAATAACTGTTAGTTCTAGAATTATCAGAGTGTTTTGATCCTTTGCCAGAAAAGAAGGTTAAGGAAAGGACAGGTGATGCATCAAGTGTGACATCTCTTAGTTGTAGCCATTACAGGACAGACTGTTTCTCATCTAGCAGTTTTCCTTCTCTGTTCTAGGCTGCTGTAAGTAATCAGTCAGATAATAAAAGCAGCAGCAGCAAAACGAGCATACTGCAGAAATCTACAACTCAAGAAGGAGAGAAGAAAATTGAGACTGCTGTGTCAAGACTAGAAAGAAGGGAACAATTGAAAAAGTCGAACACTCTTCCAACTTCTGTAACAGGTACAGTGTGAGATACTGAGATTGACTCTACGAATAATGCACTTCAGAAACAGTATTACATGTTTTTGAGAAAGTAAATGAATGATTTTTTTTTCTTCATATACTATCCCTAGAATTACAAACACATTTTCTTTCAACAAGGAGCAACACAACTTCTCCCAGTCTCGTGTACTGGCCATTATGCTGGACATACATAATGTTAACAGAGTTTTAAAGTTGCACTACTGCGTTTACTTAAAAATGCCCAAGTTCAAGTTAAAAAAACTCATCTGTGTCCCCAAGCCATATCCAACAGTATTTCAGGAACATGACTAATGCACATTAGAGGGATGTGAATTACTGTAAACTGCAGTTGCAGTACTGTTTTGCCTTTGGATTGGGTGTTAGCATAGAGGAGGAATGATACTTCACTTCTACAAAGTGTATGTGTGTAGGAAATGAAGCATATTGTGTTCCTACACCTCCCAGTTTGCCAAGGAGAAATACTCATGCCAGAATACTCGGAATGAGTATTCTCATTTCATTCAAAAAATGCAAAACCTAATCAATTCAGTTCAGCTGAAGGTAGCCTGCCACTTTGAATTTAGGACTTCTGCCTCCCAGCCAAGTATTTAGTATGGAAGTTGGAACCAGAACCTACTACTTTATCTGTTACTTCAGTTAAACAATTCCATATTCAAAAGGCAGACATATTAAAATAAATACTTTCCCAAAATATAAGGTGGTATAAGGTGATCGCTGAAACAGAGACTTCCCTAGTGATTCTCTAGCTAACAGAGTCCTAGGCAAAAGGTTTTAGACAAGAGTACAGACAGATTGGTGTTGAAGAAACCTTTCTACAAGTTGCACAGTACACAGTGTGGGCTTCTTTGAAAGGAAACACACCTATCTGCCGAATCTATTCAGTACTGCTCCAAGCCAAGAACTATAGAATGCAACTGCTGAAAGCAATGAAGTAATTAATTTATCTGATCTGTAATAGTAAAAGCTAGAACAGAGCTACTCCTACGTTACAGGCTG
>NW_010408689.1:11826-25510 GCF_000710305.1 Buceros rhinoceros silvestris | reverse complement strand
CAGCAGCTGCACACCAGCGCAGATATGCCCGAGGACTTGTTTTACTTGAAACATCTTGGGTTGGACTAGATGATCTTTAAAGGTCCCTTCCTACCCAAAACATTCTAAGACCTCACACAGATGCCCCAAAACTTTGCTGCTCCATTAGCCTGCTTCCAGTGTCCAAAATGGCTTTGGAGGTCGGCAGCTGGAGCAGCTTTACAGCATTCCTGTCAGCCTGGAACAGGGCCCTGTTGCAGCCCTACTCCAAAAGATCCACTAGTGTGATGTTATGCTGTGATTATGCATCACTATGTGATGGCAATTCTTGCAGAAATCAAACTCTAGCAAATAGGTGATGCCAAATTAGATCAAAGAAGGGCCCAAACCCCATTGTCCTTGGTCAGTCTGCCTGCACTAGAATGACAGTTTTAGGAGCAATTACCAATTCTTAATTACCTAAAGTGAAAGCATAGAACTGTGTTGGCCCTAAAGGAAATAGTGACTGGATTTCTGTGTGATGTAGCCATTATCATACATACATTATCAACACATACACTATATACGAGTATTTGTTTATTATGGATGACGACACTGATTGGGGTATCCAAGAACTAGGAGACCATTTAAGGCAGAACAGCGGGCTGGAAAAATAGAAGTTGGCTGAGTCCTCCTCTAAGGACATTTAAAAAACACCCAAAACCTGAAGAAGGTGGTATATTTCAGACTTGTAATTGAGTCTTAGACAACAGGAACTGATGAGTGTATAACCTTTAAAATAGCATAAATTACCATAGCATTTAAAATAATTAGCTTTTCATAGTGTCTGTCTACAGCAATAGCTGCTGCTACAGTTCATTTACTTGTATGTAGCTAAAAATACAGAATCACAGAATCGTTTTGGTGGGATGAGACCTTTAAGATCATCCACTCCAACTGTTAACCCTGCACTGTCAGGGTCCCTAAACCATGTCGTTCAGCACCACATCTACATGTCTTTTAAACACCTCCAGGGATGGGGACTCCACCACCTCCCTGGGCAGCCTGTTCCAATGCTTCACAACCTGCTCTGTAAAGAAGTTTTTCCAAATATCCAACCAAAATTTCCCCTGGTGCAACTTGAGGCTATTTGCCTCATTAATCTACATTATTAAAAATGTACTAAAAAGAAAAATAAACAAATTTTGCTATCCATGCAATTTTAAAGCATTAAAAAAATGAAAAGCATTAAAACCCGAAAACAAAATGCAATGGAAAGTATTTTGGAATGAACCTGAACATATAACAAAAAAAGCTTTTTTAGCTTATGAAAAAGAAAACGTGTAAGGGGGGGGCTTAGTGAGGAGTTATTTTATAACTAAGATTTTTAGAGTTACTCCGTAGGTTTCAAATAGGACTAATTTCTACCAGGTTGCCTTCAAGGTCATTCCCTGCCTCAAAATTAAACATTCTTTCCACCTAACTTCAACAGTATACTTCTATAGTTGTGCTTTATAAAGTTGCTTGTTAGAAATCAGTTGCTTGTTCAGCACATTTTCTTGCTGAGGTAGCTGTTTGTCTTAAATATACTGTTTTCAAGAAAATGTGACAAATGGCTGTTGGAGAAAGCTGGTTCATTTCCTCTTCAGGGTAGTTTTGTGAGAGTCGTTAACTGGGGGACCCGTAGGACTGCTTTCTTTCCTGTGCTTATGCGAGAACTCTACTATGAAGAGGGAATCGAAATCCTGCTGAGTACAGTTGGGTTGCCTGTTTTCAGAAGCTGTAATACTGAAGAGAAAAAAAAACCAGCCAGCTTTATTTCCTATTGTTTGCTATATTGCAGAAGAAATCAAAATAGTTTAAGTTAAGACGACGACTGGAAAATTGGAAATATTTTTTCTGGGTCTCACAGAGACCAGAAATTTTGTCCCTATTTTTGAAATTTTTTCGAGTCACCTCTGAGAGAGGAAATTCAGTTTCTCCTAACTTGATTATTTTGCAAATATGATAAAAATTTAAGATTTAACAAAAAGGGCTGGAAATAAATGTGACGTGTTAGATCAGAATGTCTTCCCAGAAAACAAGGGAAATCTCTAGAGTCCTGCAACAAAGCACAGGGTTCAACTAATGTTTTTTTCTTTTTCCCACCTCATCCACCAAAAACAGTGGAAATTTCAGATTCTGTTCCATCAACCCCACTGGCAAAGGAGGTAGCCAAAAGATTCTCTACGCCTGATGCTAACCCTGTGTCAACAGAACCAGCCTGGCTTGCGTTAGCCAAGAGGAAAGCAAAAGCCTGGAGTGACTGTCCACAGATCATAAAGTAAACTGTACAATTACATCTCTATTGCTGACTATTAATTGCTTTCTTTTATTTATTCAGCTTTTTACATACGACAACTGAAAATGCATGTATTGAAGGACTGAAAACTGAACTGAATTACCATTTTGCTCTAGCTCACTGTAAAGCCTACTCAAGTCATATATTCCATTGCTTTTGACAAATAGCTAAATGAGGTCATGGCAAAAATTTGAGAGCCAGACTCTCAAAATTCTAAGAATGCTCAGATACTGGATGTAAATTTTAGCAAGTACCATAATAAGGGCCAGAACTGAATAAGGGTTCAGAAGCTCTTTAAATTCTGTGGGTATTTGATTCTGGAATTTTAGATCTCTACACTTCAGTGAAGATCTCAGAAATTTTTTTCAATATTCCACTGTTGAAAACAAAGGCAAGATGTATGTTGAACCTCCTCTTATTCCTATTTTTTTTAAGTGTTTTACTGTATGAATTGTCAGTTCTACCTGCTATTTGAAAGCTTCTCCCCTCATTAAGAACTTTGGGAGACACTGTTCCACCTGCAAATGATGAGTAGAATGAATGATGATACCAGCCAAAGGCTGAGGTGATTTTTTTCATCATAGGATTAATCACCATGTCTGTATTCCCTCACTCCTAAGAACAAAATAATTCATCCTTCTTAAAAAACCCCCCATGAATGTTATTTAAACAAAAATCAAAGTTTTCAGAAATAAGCCAGGGAATCAGTGTTTAATTTAAGTGCATCACTGTTTGTGCTTGGCCATATTTAAGATGCACAGAGACGGTGATTGCAGATTACAATTTAAAATCAAAAGACTGGAACTAAGTAAAACTATTCCTGTGCTCATGTGGCTATAGAATTTGTCTCAGTAAGTTCCCACAGGAGTAAGACTTGCAGAACTGAAGTTAACTGAGAATAGAAAGTTAGGTCAGTGAGAGTCTCAGGAGTTTTAACTCTGCGTTATTCCTGATTTTACTCCACGTGAAACTTCAGGTAGTTCAGATAACTTACTTCCTGTACTTTGACCAATACAGCCAGAATGCTTCAGAAGGAAGTTTACTTACCCCATCTCAGGTATCTGCTGTTGCAGTTGAACACTTTATTACTTCCTGTAACTAAAATACAAATGTTCACCCCCTCCTTCCTACAAAAAAAGGATAAACTCTGTAATTTACTAAAAATTCCTACAGAATTTTTATTACATCCCACAGAAATAGCTAGGTCTACATTTTAAAAAGTCATCTAGTAAATAAATCTGTAACACACCCAAGGGTTTTTTACAAGGAAGTCTTTAACAAATTTGCATGTCTCCTTATAACCATAAGGCTCAAAGGAACTTTTAAGCCTACAATACCATAGAGGGAGACATTTTCCTAAGAAGAAATTGCATCATTATTGAATACCACATATGTTTCATGGAACTACTTTAGCTAAACTGCTGTATGCAGCATGAATAGCAGCACTTTAAATTATGAATAAAACAGAATGAAATGTGCTGTATTTCCCCCATTCCAAGAATCAAAAAGGGCTTGTCAGCCAAAGTCATCTCTAGGTACACTGTTTCCCCCAAACAGAAAACAACAGTTCAGTTTCATAGTTACAACAGCACAAGCACAATGAACGTGTTAGGTTGAATAAATGTGCAGCAGCAAGATGGGTCTTCTTGGGTCTCTTAAGCCATCAGTTTTGTTCAGTTTCATATTTAAAACCAGAATCTCTGAAGTAACTTTTTACCCTTAATAGCATTTAGAATGTTCTATACAGAGATGGGACAATGCTGCTCTCAGGTGCTTGGGGGGAAAAGAAATACTTAATGCCTTCAAAGTCAAACTTCTGCAAGCTTATCTATCTGAAGAAAGAATTGAGCCCATAATTTTTTTGCTTTGCTAGCACCATGAATTAGTGCATCTTAAGTTCAATTTACACTTTTTCCAAGTTTATATGCCTGCAGAATGCATTTGTAATTACAAGAACTAAACTGCCTGAAATCCGTCTTTATGATTATTTCTCAGGAGAAGGAGCCAGGCAGAAATATAGAGAAAGTGAAGTGAATCAGGATTAAAGATGCTGGTATTCTGAAAAGCATAGCAAAATTAGGTGCTATTGTGCATGTCATATGGATGCAATTTTCCAATACAATACATTTATAGCACATAGAATAGAACTTTCATTAAGGATGGTCTTAATCTAAAGCTTCAAAGCAGAGGGTTTTTTTTCAACTATAAAGGTATCTAGTGTAACAACTGAAACTGTATTATGTACAGTAGTTGATGGAAACATTTCTAAAGTGTACCTGTTCAACAGTGGCATTTCATGTTAAATTAATTAACAAAAATTTTGCACTAAATACCAATGAAGTGAAGTGTTACTTTGCTTTAGCTTTGTTGCAACCATTTCTGATAAAGTGTTGGAAATCTGTAAAAAAAAAAACCAAACCAAAACATTACTACCCGGGTTAAAACAGTAAAAATGTTTTAAAAACTGAACAAACCACTATGTAGTATATTGTCTCAATTTTTTGTAACTTATACACACAAAATACCATTTCTTCTGACAAGGTTATATATGATTAACCTCTATGTTCATATAGTAATGTATAAAAACTATAAGATGTATAATTGTGGGGTATTTGTTGTGTACTTTTTTAATTTTTCAAATGTTTTAAAGTGCAATTGTTTATGATACTAACGTCATTTTAATTCTTATTAAACTATAACCTAGTCAAAATTATCTAATCAATGGTGTATGTATTCTGTCTCCTTTCACTAATTGTATAGTTCAGGTTTGCTTTATAAAGAGAACTTTTTACAGTGCTACAACTGTCTTGACTATGCATTTCTGCTAACAATAAAATGGAGGAACCAGATGTGATGAAGTGACGTAGTCAGTGCAACGTTTACTTTACTTTTTAAATCAAGATGTTAGAATTCCAAGCAGATGGCTCAGAGACAGTGAGATGATAGTTTCTACTGTAGTTCTTTTAAAGACTTATAATCAGGAAGATGCCCTCAGTCAAGTATACCTTTGTCACTGCAAATACCTGCTTCACCTTAAGACCACTGGTAATTCCTTTTAAGGTGTTAAAGACAAGCAAAGCCAATTTACACAAACCTTTATTAACAGTTCTCTGTAAAGACACTGTAGAGAGCATTCATTCAATTTCTTAAATTATTTACAATGGTTGATTTGAGCATTGCACACTTCATCTTGGAACTCATACTTACCTGTCACTGAAATTTAATAAATATACACATGTAAGTATATTCTCCCCTTTAAAATGCAAGAATTAACTCCTACTAACTTCAGTTGAGTTTAAGTATATGCTTGATTGAATTGAAGCCCAGGAGGGCCTAAGCTCACAAAAGATGAACTATGCAGTTTATACCAACTCTAGTAAACAGGTCACTAGTACCAGGTATATGCAATGTAGGCTATGTCTTCGGAAATCAAGTTAAAAGTTAGATTCAAAAACCAGACTTGGATTACCTTGCCATGGCACAGAAACCTCATCAAACTAGACAAAACACCAAATTGATGCATGGAAGAGCCAGGCACAGGCTAGGAAGGAACTTCAGGGCACAGGCTAGACTGGACTCGGAGAGAGGAACATGTTCCTTCCTCAGGGAGACAAGCATGCTATTCCAAAATGCAGAGTATGGCAACTTAGCACAGTTTCTTCCAATCCTGCAAGTGTTTAAAGCCAAACTACTGACTTTCATTTTCTTATTACACAGGTCAAAGCACAACATTCAAATCCAAACCATGTCAAACATGTTCTTTCACGAATTGGAGCTGGGAAATGAGGGAGGAACAATGATAATTCTGGCTGGGTGCTGAGCAGCCATCCTCCTTCAATCAGTACAGCAAGTCAACAAACATCACTTTACCTACTCTGGACACTGCCTGGTACAAAAACGAAGAGGTCTTGCCTTCAGTAAAATAGGCAGAGAGGTAGAGAGCACCTATGAGTTCTTAATTTACAAATGTAAACAATAAAAAGGAAGCGGCCTAACATCATAGCTGTTCTTCTTTTTCTTTTATATACAAATCTAGGCAATAAACATAATCATTTCTACAGCCGACAACAAGCTTTGTTCCCCATACTACAGGGGAAGAGAAAACCTCTCCTGGAAGCTTATCTACTCCTTCCACCGTTCCATTCTTGGCATTCAGGATCCACACTTTTCCATCTGTAGATACGGCTGCCAAAAGAATTTTGTTCTTTAACTCATCACTTTGGAAGATGAATGGTGTTCCATATACACTTGAAGTGGCTTCAAATTTCCACAGTAAATTACCCTCCATGCTACAACAGTAGATAAAACAATCATGGGAGCCAAAAAACATTTCTTGCTTAGTTAAACTTGAGATGCACGGAGATGAAAACACCGGCCCATTAGTGGAAAACTGCCAAACCTACAGAAAGAACGTAACCACCCATTACCAAAGGTTGTTCACATTGTCAGTTTAACAGCAACTGTAATTTTTTAATAGACTAGTTGTTGGCAGGAGAGCATTTTATTTCAAGAGCATACTAGATTTCAGTGAGGGCTGGTAAACACTTGTTAAGCTTTACACACGAAGTGATAAAAGACTCATAAAATAGATGTGAGTTACTACCTTCTGTGAGGCCCACGTAAAGATGTCTAACTTGGGAAAAGAATATTCTTGGGCTGTTGCAGCACAATTAGTAATGAATTTCATTAATTCTGTTAACATGCCATAGGTAGATTTCCTCTGCTGGTGCTCATGATGTGCAAATCCCTCCTCAAGAGAGTGCAAGTTCTGCAACACTGCTGCAAGCAGACAGAGAGCAGGGCACGGGCTAACACACAGTTCATCACCAGAGAAGGGTTAGGAATTGCTGCATATACTGCATCACAGGCAGACAGACAGAGCGTCAGTTCTTTCAACTCCAGATACAAACCACATTAATCCCTAAGGAACTAAAAAAACATCTTCATTTAACTCAGCATGAAGGCTGACACATCTTTGCCATAATTACGATTTGACATTTTTTGATAAATGCATAAACATTCTAAGAAATCTTTCCTTCTGAAGAGCCACCATCTTACAGAAGAGACGGCTTTAAAAATGCTTGAAAGACCCAAGAACAAAAGCATACCATTTCATTTCCTGGCACTACTCCTGGCCATTTACTTTGAGTGTAAGCACTGAACCAGAAATTCTGTTACTGCATCAAGCAACTTGAGAGTTTGCGGTTTTGCCATGAACTGCATGGACTACCCTAAGCAGTTTTTCTACTTTCTCCTGGATGCAACACTAGACACTTCCTTCTGGTTCACAAAAAGGTGTATGTTAGGCATTAAACCTCATAAAACAGTATTAATAAAGCATCTTTTTCACGGTTTTGCAATGAACATAAAAAACCCAATACCACCACTCTTACCTTTTCTCCAGAATGCGTGTAACAATACAAGTTTCCATCCACACACCCAACACAAACATACTTGTCACTGCAGTGAGGGGATGAGAAGAGTGGTTTTCTTAGGATGCTTTTCCAAATCTTATTCCCCGTCAGCTGTAAATGGCAGAATGGAATATCTGATGCTTAACACAACTGTAAGAAGCTTCACAAAACAACCCTTCCCTCAGATCTTGACCCAGCCCCTTAAAAACTATGGGGAGGGGAGGAAAAAAAAAAAAAGGCAAAGAAAAGCAGGCTTCTCCCATCCAGAATTCATACCAGAAAAATTACTCTTCGAATCTTTTTCCAACAAAATGTTTAGCGTTTTTCATGGGATACTCAATACCTCTGTTTCACCCTTCTCTTCCTGCCCCTGGGCAAAATAATAATTGTGTGTAGTAGCAGTTCTAATAAATGACAAATTCTTTTTTTATTTCATTCCCAGCTCCTCAGTATGTGGTAAGGACCAATGAAGGAGAGGTTATCTTGAAAGCAAATAATATTTATTATGTCAAAAACTATTGATACTGTAGCAAATGCTGCAACCCACAATCTATGATTGTCACAGTAAGCTCCTAACGTAGCCTGCACATTCCTATTTTCATAAGTTACAGCTAGGTTTCTCAACTACCTGTTACTCAGGACTACGGAAAAAACCTCCACCTGTTTTTCTTAACTACTGGCCACTAGAGCTGCAAAACCATACACTGGGTTTCTAACACTAGGTAGGATATTACTGAGGAAACCTGTAGCAGGTAGGAGGTGAAAATGGTTAGGGCTGATGCTCTGGGTGTGTGAATACAAAAATATGAACAGCTGCTCCAAGTGACTGTTCCTTTTATCAGGCAGGACCAGCTGTAAGCCAACAATGCCTCAGAAAACCATGAAATTGCTCCACATCTATCAAGAATGCAGAGAACAGAACAGCAGTGCAAGATTAAGGGGGACTGCTCTTATGGAGAGGGAAATAGTAAGAGGAATGAAGGGGCTTCTTTCTCTACTCTGTTCCAAATATTGGTAAGTTCTGTATATTTTTTTTTCCTAATCCTACTGTCAAAAGAAGGAGGGGGAAAAAAAAAATCTGCAGACATGCTCTCACTTACTAGATTAACTCATAAGGTAGAATATGGGGAATGAGAAGACACTGATTCCAACTTTGGCCTACAGTCAGCATGTAAATTCAAGCAAGTCACTTCAGTTCTTTTATCACCAGATAGCTTTCGAAATAGAGGAATTGTAATGGTAACTTTTGTATAATAACAAGGCCCTCAAGTGAAAAATATCTTACGGTAAAAAATGATCATCTAGTTCCTTCCATTAGAAAAGTGATCTTAACTTCAGAAACGTGTTTTGTTTTCATTTGAGATTGGGATCAAAGACGAGTAACCAAAGGTACATACTGGGTTTACAGCCAATAACAGTCCTCCTAGTGTAGCAACATAAAGATGATGCGGAAAAGAATTTAGACAAGGAGATGAAAACACGGCTCCACCTTCGCAGTGTAACTTCCATATACATGCCTTCTTCTGTAAGCACAAGAAAAAAGATAAAAAGATTTTCAATTGGTGTTAAAGCTCATCATGTTTAGAAAGGTCTTTGAATGTCAAAACTTACAGCTGAGAACACCACTAAAACTAACCCCACTTCAGGCAGGCCTAACTATTTCAGAAGTGTAATTGTGGCCTCCTGAGCGTAATACTACCACCAGTGGGGCTTCATCTGGTGTACTACAAATAGGGTCTAAGTTGGACAGTTGTTTTTCTATACATATAAGTTACTCAGTGTTCTTACATAAATATCCAAAGCATACACATGTTGGTCATGTGATCCTATGTAGACTAGTCCACTGGAAGGGCCTACAACTGCAGAGCTTTTCACGGTATCTTTTGTGGCAAAAGTCCAGTATACTTCTCCATCAGCAACTTGAAGTACATACACTAAGCCATCATAACAACCTGTGTGAAATAAAATACAACAGAGGAAAAAATAATAATGATTATGTGTATTTATGGTGTGATTTATGCTGCTAGCTGCATCATGGCTGGAAAGAAAGAAGAAGACTCACGAGGTACAGTTTCAAAACATTTTCCAAAGCTCTTCCTTCTCTTTTAGCTCAAAGTCTTTGCAGATAGCTCATCCATTCAAAGCTGATTGTTCTATGTGTTCTTTCCAGGTTGCATTTAGAATGTAGTTATTTCACTGCCTTTCTATCAAATTTTACAGTAATAATATGAGAAGACATGGAGAGATGCTCAAAAAGGACAACAGGAATATTTTTTATTGTTACCTCTCTCCCTAATTTTCCTTTCTGAAAACAAAGATGCTGAAAGAATAAAGACTATGTTTTCTAATGAAAACTGAACTGTAGTTCTAGAAACTCTTTCAGTTTTAGTGGAACATTCAATTTTGTTATCAGGGTAAATAGCAATCAAAATACTAGCAAAAAGATGGTAACATTAGCCTTGCATAAAAAACCTCACTACCTGAACATCTGTGCTGACCAGTGATGTACACATATTAGCTACAAAAAGGTAACACTAAAATGAGTAACGGCAACTCTGCTGACAACAGATATGATGACAAAATCAAAAAACTACCCAAACATGTTCTTTACATTTCCAAAAGGAAGAGTCAAAAGAGATAATTAAACTCTGTGAAAAATAATCTGAGGCACCATGTATTAATTTCTACCTCTATCAATTTTTAAAGACAGCTTCAGTCTGTATCACCTTTCCATACTTCTTAAAAAACAGTTTGAAGGTCACAATCAACAACTAAAAAGAAACTGTACCCATTGACTACTCCTTAATAAGGCCGTATTAATAAATTGGCATATAATAAACCACAAATGTATATGTTAGAGAAGCTCCATCACTGGTCATCATGAAACTTAAATTACTTCCTCCTTCTGTTTCTATTTTACAAGAAATTAGTTTTGAGCAGATATGGAACTTTATGGGTAAGTGTAGACTGAAGACATTCAGAGGTAAGAAATAAGATTCTCTGACATTCATGTTGTATTTGGCAGAAAAAATAATTTAAAATGAAGGCTAAACCAAAAGACATACCAACAACAATGAAATTTCCACACTTAGATACACAGGCAGAAGATTCAATACGATCTCCAAGGTTCTTCTCCCATCTTATTTCTCCCAAATCTAGATCAATCGCTTGCACTGCATGAGAGTGAGAGCCGACATACACAGATGCAGATAGTTCTTCCTTGGATGGTATTATAACCAGTGGTGATGCGTCAACGCATTTTCTTGTATTTGCCTTCCATCTTACACGTAATGCCAACTCTGCTGTTGTTGCATGGCTACATTCTGCATGGACTTGCTGTACAGAGCAACAGTCAGGTTTATTTGCCTTGTTTATAGGTGTTAAAATTCTGTTCTCCATTTTATACCCCTGCGCATGGCTTTTCATGATACTTGGAGTCACTAAGTGCAGAAAGGATGGTTGCTGTAGCAGTTCCGCTCCTACCTGTGCTGTATTTCTGGGCTGCATAAAAGACTTGGCGAAATTCATAGAAAAAAAATGATTTCCTCTGCTTAGAGCAATAAATGATATTAACCCTGAAGCAACCTTAAGACCTTTTTCAGATTTCAGTTTAATATATTTTTCATGGAATTCCTCTCCACTGTTCCCACTTACTTTTCTTTTCAGAACACTGTCATAATTCAGTAATTGGTCTTCATCTGAAAACAGAATTTTAAGAATATGTTGATAAACCTCTTCAATTGAGCGGCTGAGAATAACTTCAAAGAGTCCAGGCACATCTTTGCCTACTAGCATCTCAATTTCATCATGAAATCGTACAGCCTTTAAGGAATCTCCACCACTGTACAGAAATACCGCATCTTTAGAAATTCCAGTAGAATCACCTAGGAGACCGAGGACAGACTAGAGAAAAGAAAAGAAAAAGAAAAGAGGTAACAGTCCATGTGTGTTACAGCATGTCATACACATAACAACTCCACTTGGGTAAAATCCACCTGAATACCCAGAAGTCCTGCTAAAAATCAAAAACTGAAGAAATCCACTACTCTGCAACACAAAAAGCCAACCTAACCCGCCCTCCCAAAAAATCACATAGAACATGTTAGTGCCTACAGATTTAGTGACGGAACAAGAGCTGGGGAAGAACTAGTTCTGTACTACAAATTGTTTTGCTCAATTCCAGTTCCGCAGTCTAAGGAGTTAAAGAAAATTGGGCTGTATTTTTGTTGGCCATTTTCAACTTCAATGGCATTTATCAATGACAAGTTCACATACAAAACATTGATGCCTTTTGATAAAACTGGTTTAGGTGCTTTATTAAGAAAACTTACATAAACTGGCATCTTTTACTTCTGAATTATTTAAGTAACCTACTTATCTACCTACTTTTGAAGCTGTAACCCCTTCAATTCGTGATGGATTTTGTATTTGCCATTGTTACTACAATAAACAGCAATAACTATGTTTCCTCTCAATGCACTCACTGCTTGTTAGGTCTGGGTGTGAAGTCACCTTCTGCTGTCTGTGACGGGTCTAGGGCACATCCCATTCCTTTAGGTTATCATTTCTATAGTAATCAATACAGTAAGTATCAGCACAGGCAAACTGTGTTACTAGTTTCACTACATTTACTTGTTCAAGTCCTAGCCATACCAAATCTTACTTTCAAGCGAAACTGGTAGTCTATTTTGGGGGAAAAAAAAAAGAAAAAAGAGTAATACCGTTTAGCATCACACTTCAACACCTTGAAAAACATGCCTTTAGCACAGACATTTAGAAACAATATAGACAGTCCAAGAGACAATTGCCTCTATTTTAAAAATAGACTCTGCCATCTATTTAAAAAAAAAAACTCTACAATTCATAATTATCTTGAGAAATAAAAAACTCTACTAACATAGCAACTATTTTGTACAGAGTTTCCATATCCCAGCTCCTTGATTCCCTTAGGGATACCTTCTTTGGCATGTGTAGGAGTATTCAAAAGGCTACTGACAAGTTATGTCCTTTCTATGCTTACACTTTGCAGCCTGCAGTTTTCTCTGATAGAGGAATATAAATAATTTCCTCCTGGCCACTGCAGAGTCATTATATTTAAGTATTAACTGAACAGAAAGAGCTGTACTGCTTAAATCTATAGGCGGCTAGAATGTTCTGGTTGCATTAGTCACACTTCTTAAAACTGTTTAATTCTTGACACGTGTATAATGATCCACTTGCAAAGATAAAAAGGCAGCTCAAAATACTACCTTCCATAAATACTGCAATCTTTCCCACAATTCCTCTGCACCACTCGGCTTACTGTCACGCCTTCTGGAGTTTAGATGGTTCTGGTAAATCTTGTTCAGTTCAGATTTATCAACTTTGCCTTTGTAGAAAATAAAGCATGATTTTTTTTTATTGCTCTTTTCACATTCACACTCCCCAAACTTGCTCTCCCCAACAGTCACTTTATTCTTGTATACACTTTCTTATTCACACTCAACTGCGCCTGTATTTTCTTTGCCCAGTCAATCAATTACACAAAAGCCTGTAAGGTTTTTTAAAATTTACCCTAGCCTCCCACATATTCCCACCTGATCTCTCCCCAGCTGAAGTCAGGGTTCTCAACTGAGAACAGAAATGCACAGTGTTAAAACTAAACTCATTTTATCACCACTCCCTGACTCCTAAATGAAACGTTACCAGAAAACCATAATACACGGTCATGATTCCCTCCTAGGAGTATCTAGTCTACGTATTTAAAAAACATGAACTGGGTACCAGAATATGGTCAATGGAAAAAAAAAAAAAAAGGAATAGAGACTGTTACAGTAAGTGGCAAGGGTACTTAATACTTTCATTTACCATGTGATGTTAAAGGCAAAGCTTTAATCAGTACAAGCTCATCAGGGACTGCATAAGCTGGTACATGTTTCTGGAGTTCTTTAAGTGTTTCACTCTCTTCTAAATCCTCTTTTGGTACAACAAA
>NW_010408689.1:0-11707 GCF_000710305.1 Buceros rhinoceros silvestris | reverse complement strand
ACAAACAAGATAAGCTTTTCCGGCTGATACCAGGTCACTGCACAAGCTTCTACCTGACAAAGATCTTCAGCAGCCTGTAATTAAAATATATTAGTCTTGCTTTGAAATGCAGTTCATCAATAGAGTAAAAGCAATAAAACCCACAATTTAACAAAGCATACATTTAAAAATCTTTTTTGTCTCACATTCCTACATAAAGCCTATGAAATACTTTCCCTTGTAGTTGACGTTTGTATTTCTTCACATAAAAATGAACTCAGAGATATAGGTATCATTTGCCTAAATGCCATGACTAAGATATAGTCCACGTCTGACATTCTATCTTGTAGAATAATCACTACACAAGCACTGCAGTGCAATGTTCCGTATTTTTCAGGTGTTCATACAGTTCACAGTTCTGCTGGAAGAAACCATATAATAAAACAGTTTCCAAGAACTCAACCAAACTCCTCCCTAAATTATGTGACTAGGTTTTTGACCATACACTCTCCCCATGTCTTTCAACTTTTAGAAGTCACCTGAAAAAAGAGTAAATACCCATTTCTGATGATAATGACGAGTTCCTTATCCCTGCTTTTTTATACTGGCATACTCTACTCACTAGATGTTGTATTACCTGCTGCAAACATTCAGTATTAAAGCGTTTGCCGTGACGTTTAATCTGATTGTCTTTCCGACCCAAGAAGAACAACTTTGTATTCTGCACTCTTACGAAATCCCCCGTTTCTCTCATTGTGCCGAGGGGTACAGTTATTTCATCATCAAGAAAGCAGAATCGTTCTTCCCCACCTACACAAGAAAAGATTGTGCTCATACATATTAAATGGCTAAATGTAAAAGAAAATTTATAAAGAGCATTTTATCAACTTTTCCTAAATTCTAACGAGCATTTTAAGAAATACTAGAAGATAATTATCAACGTCTAAACTTCTGCAATGTATAAATTGGGCTATGCAGTTAATTCAGCTAATACAAAGAAGTAACTTCAATTGAGAATGTCAAAATGCAATCAGGGAAAAAGTCAATATAATGAAAGCACAGCCTGCAGATAAAATGATGGTTATTTCCTGTTCATCACTCCAACAATCTAAAATACCATCAGAAGGTTCCCAGACCAATGGGAACATAAATAGTTACATTAATCTGTATATCAGAGGCTGACACCAAATAAAATAATCCATATATTATTAAAACTCAATCAATTAAGAAAAGTATCTTAGAAGAATAAGAAATATAAAGTAACCTATAAATATTTGTCCCTCGCCTTCTAGAACTGCAGAACCGTTGGCATCTCTGACCTCAACTTTTGTTCCAAGTAGTGGTGATCCCAAAGGTACAGGGAAATCTGTTCTAAATGCATTAGAGAGAAATAGTAAAAATCTTTCCCTTGTGAACAAAAAAACCAACTGTTCCAGAAATGAACTAGCATACAGTCTTTTAGAGGATTGGTATCAGATCGAATGTAGATGCTTGGGGCATCTTTCTATAAATGTTTCTTCTTTAAAAATATCTCAATTTGTTAAAAATTAAAAACCTCATCAATGTGCATAGGTTTCATTATGATATACCAAAAAAACACAGAATGACAGAAAATAAGGCTTGAATGAACCCTGAACCTCAAGAGTTTTTAAGCCCCACAGACTGAAACTTCCATGAAGTCAACCAATTTAAACATGCATAACTGCTTTCTAATTCATCCTCCCCTGTCCTACCTACTTTGAGCTTTTATTCTGTTTTATAACCGATGATGTGGCAACACGTACAGTTGTCTCCTTCAGAAAAGATCAAAATAAAAGAAACTGTAATTTCAATGTCACATACCTATTATAGTCTACTTCTGTGTTCAGTTTTGGGTCCCTCCATACAAGAAAGACATTGAGGCGCTGGAGCATGTCCAGAGAAGGGCAACGAAACTGGTGAAGGGTCTAGAGCACAAGTCTTATGAGGAGGAGCTGAGGGGACTGGGTTGTTCAGTCTGAAGAAGAGGAGACTGAGGGGAGACCTCACCACTCTCTACAACTATCTGAAGGAAGGTTGTAGTGAGGTGGAGGTCGGTCTCTTTTCCCAGGTAACAAGCAATAGAACAAGTGGGAACAGCCTGAAGTTGTGTCAGGGGAGATTTAGTTGGGGTATTAGGAAAAACTTCTTCACCGAAAAGTATGTCAACCACTGAAACAGGCTGCCCAGGGAAGTGCTGGAGTCCCCATCCCCAAAGAACTTAAAAGACACACAGATGTGCTGCTGAGGGATGTCATTTAGTGGTGACTTGACAGTGCTGGGTTAGTGGTTGGACTTGATGATCTTGATGGTCTTTTCCACCTAAACAATTCTATAGTTCTATGTTGAGGTGCAGAGAAACTCCTTTCTGCCCCTTCATTCTCTAGCCTCTTCATGCCCTTGCAGAACCTCACTTATTGAACACAGACACTATTTCTGACTGTTAATAGAGAATAATATATTTTCTTCAGTAAACCAAAACTTAAAAAATCAAAGTTAACCTTAAATAACTTTGGTAATAGATGAAGTTGTGCACAGGTTAAAGTTCATTTTCTATCATAAAGTATCATATTTTGACCTAACAGCTCTTGTTCAACTCCTGTTACTTAGGCTGTTGAAACATTTCCTTTCCTCTGATCACTCAATGAATTCTTTAACCCAAGTTAACCAAAAAGCAGTGAAATTTCGTAAAATGTGTATTTCTGCCAAGTGAGATCTTATCCTCCTTTTCCCTTGTCTGGTCAGCTTCAAAATACAATTGCTTGACTAACAGGCGTGAGAAAGCATCCCAGATCCTCAATGTGTCTGCTCTGTACCACGGGAAAGTCCCAAAACGAAGACAAAAAAAAAAAAAAGACCAGAATTTAACATTGCTAAACAAAATCCCAAGATTCCTACATATACCATAAACCAACAAAAATAAAAGACAAACACCACCTCATTTGGACATTATCACTAATGTCACTAGACATTTAATTTTGCCAAACATGTAAAAAACAGAGTGGTTCAGACCAGTACGGCATTAACTTCAAGCTGATTTTTTTCATTTTCTAGTGTTCTCTAGAAATTCTGCCAATTTCATCATTTAACTAACAAAAATTAAAACCCACAGCACTCCAACTGTCCTACCAACACCAAGAAACGAAGAAGACCTAAAATGGTCTGTCCTAGTTTTGTTGTACCTGGACCTGCTTACTGCAAAGGAATCCTAATTTCCCTCGCAGTGAGGCTTAGAGGGAAACAGGCTCTGAGGTGAAGCATGCGAGATGACAGTGAGAGACTGTAAAAACTTCCACCATTCTAACTTAGGACTGAAGAACAACTTCTTATCTCTGGAGCACAGCGATTCTGAGCAGAAAAAATAGTTTCACTGTGGAGAAGGTAATGACTGAACTCAGAGAAACCAGAACAAAAATGAGTTTTGCATGAGAATTTAATAGCACTTTACGACCACCCACCATTTTCAGTCTTCAAGAGTTTAACTACCAGGTTAATATATCGCATCATTTGTCCAAAACATCCCATTTCATCGGACACGTCTAACTCAAGTCACATGTATAATTATCATGCCAGGAAATAATTACACATTTCAGAGAGCAAATGAAACACTGAGCTAACTGGAAGTACCTTTCATGACCTTGACACTCCGGCAACTCTCTTTATAAAACACAATGGACAACAAAAAAGTCAGTAATTGAGTGAAAATGGCAGAGAGTTAAATAACAAGAAGAAAGTATGTGCGCAAGTCCAAGTAAAATTACTGTGAGACCTTGGGTGAGCCACTTTGGACAAATTTACATCACCCAGACTAGTCAAACAGTAGCAGTGGGATCATTTGCTGAACAGTATATTATCCAACATTAGCAAGAAACTCCAGTACCTAATCTCCACTTAACTGATTCTTTATGGAGTTTTAACAGCTGTAGGCAAAAGCACAGTAGCAGTAAGAAACACACGTAGATCTACTGATTACATTTTAAAGTAATCTTTGAGCATTTCTCCTTAAAATAAGCAAATCTCTGAAGTAACATTCTGAACCTGATAGAGCTAAGCTATTAACATATCTTTGTTCCAAGGGTACAATTAAGAGTTATGGAGCCCCATTTCTTTACTCTGAGAGCTCTGCTAAGTTCTCTCTCTTTGAACATGCAAGATCTCAGTGGAAAAGCCTCATGATGAGCAAGAGCATGGCTAACTGAAGATACTACTGTACTGGGTAAGCGCCATTTGCCTGCCAAAGTGCAACACAGATTTAATATTGTCATACAGTTAAGAGACAGCACACCCTGGACTAGGCTGGTCCAGGTTCAGCATGTGGAATCACAGGCTGGAACAAAGACGAGGTCTAGATGAGAGATCACTAAAACAGAGACCATCATGACACATTCTGTGAAACTTAACAGGTCTACAAGTACATCATTCACAAATAACTATTACCTGAGAGGGCTGTATTATAGCAAGAGAGAATGGATTAGTCTATTTCTCCATTAAAACCAAATGTAACTTCTACCAGCATAAACACTCATGAGGTTTCAGTAGCCCTGGAAACAGGAGACCAACATTTTATTTCTAGGGATTTTCATAATTCACATGTCACACCATGAAAGCAGTGAATCTTCCTACCTAAAGTCATCACTAAAAACCTCTTCAGGAATCTCGTAGCAAGTGGCCCAGCTTGACACTTCAGTAATACCATACAGATTAAAAATCCTTGTTTTGTTCTCCTTGTGCTTCCAACTCTTCAAGAGATTCAGTACGGGAAATGCTTCACCACCAAGGGCTAAGACACGAAGTGAAGTATTTGGAGACAACACTGTTGCTTTAATAATGTGAGCTCCAAACCTTCTGAGAAGAGTTGGTGTTGCCTGAATGATACATTTAAAAAAAAAAAAAGGATATATTTTTTCAGTATATGTGCACACTTCTTCCTGCTTTATCATATCCATTGCACAGCTACACTGTGGATGTACTTAATCATCTACATACAGTAGATGGCATCAACCATCAGCTACTGGTATAGATCACAGTGGTGTTTTGTGAGATTTTGTTCCTTATGTGAAGCCTTTAACGAGTACTATCAGCACCGATCTATGTTCTTCTGATGAGTTTCTTCTTTACTTAGTTATTGATTCCCTGTTTTGTCTCAGTACACACCTAAAGGGTGTACGCATTAGTTCTTATATTAATGACTTCGAAACAGAAAGAAGTAAACACAATATTCTCTTCGTGTTAAAGCTTTTCTCCCTTCGTTCCAGCATGTTACAGCAAAAAATATAACCTATACATCTGATTAACCTGCATATAGAACATCTAAAGACCTTTCCATAACACTAAAAATTCCTAGGATGCCAGACTCTGAGTTGTTACTGATTTCTTTCCTCTAAAATGAACAGGGTAAAAAGGGGAAAAAAGGAAAAAACCCAACTTGCTTAAACACAACTACTTCTTTAAAACTCTTGGTGATGTAGAGATCTAGAGCTCTTTCACTGAAGGGAAAAACAGCAGATCATTTTAATAGACACTCTTCACTCTCATTCTTGTCTATTTTTTCTAGTAAGAGGACTGAAAAATTAATGGAATTGTTTCTTACCAGGTTATTTTCTTCTAATAATAGATGAAGACTATCACTTTACAACTGATTATTTTAACTTCAGTGAATTATAGCAAAGGAAGAAAAAGAGGGTAAAGAAATTACTCTTCCTCTCCCTCATTATCATTTTTCAGATTTCTCAGTCTACTCAAGCAAGTCAAGAGGGGAAGGTAATGTCTTGCTATAATTTAAGAAACACCATAAAAATTATTCTTCATCAGTTTAACTGTAAGGAGAACATTTTTGTCATTAATTCACTTGAGAAGATCTTCCTTTACTGATTAAGACAATGATAAAAAAAAAAAAATCACAAAATCAAGCTTTTCTTAGAAAGACATTTCAAATAGCTTCATTCACCAAATCTCACCTTTCTCTATTCATGCTTAACATGTTTTAAAATATACCTTAAGTCATCCTAAAAAACATAGTTAAAAAAGTCTAAGAAATTAATATCTCAGAAATTTTTTTCTAAAAGCATGTCAGCTAAACTGATTAAGAAACTTGTATATGATAGGAAACTCTACACCACTGAGATTTATAGCAATCATAATATAAAAAGAATAAGAGCAGAGAATAAAGTTACAAAATATTTGTAACTAGTGGGGTTTTTTTCTGCTGTGGAATCGTCATCTCATTAATCTTAAATTTATATCCTACAGCCTCAACTACCACCATTACTCCAGAAGAAAAGGAAATCTCAGCAGTTCTATAAGTACAAATCCTTAAGAATCACAACGCTGGTGACAAAGCAAGGCTTAGGGGTTGATTTATGACAATTAATAGAGTAATCAGATCACACTCATTTTGTTCAGTCGGTTACAACTGAGATCCATTTCTAACGCTTCTTTCCCCCACAGCCTGATTAATTTTCTATACTCAATTAATAGTTTTATGAAATACCTTGTTACACTACAAGGCAAGGGCCAGGCTTATTCAGCCATGCTGGATGTGCTTAAGTTCAAATAAATTTAAAAAAAAACAACTTTAAAATTATTCAAACCGAGATCTTATAGGAGTTAACCTATTCCAAGACACAAGGGGCACATGAAGCCTCATACAAACCAGTGGCCTGAAAACAGTAAATGTTGCTGTGGAATCAATTACTGTCTTGCTCTCACTATTGTACGGATGACAAACGTTTTATCATCCTATAAACGGCATTGGTTCAGTTGTCGTATTTTTAGCATAAAGACCACCATTAAAATTTAAAAGTTGCTTATGTTTAAGATTGTGCCCATTAAAAAGAGCTAAAAATGTCTATTAATGGGATACTCTGTTACCAGAATCTTTGGAGTTAACTGCTTAATTAACAGAATAATTAATTAATTCTTAAGAATAAATGGTTTCTTACGATGAGTATCGTTTTTATCTTTAGTTCATTGTTTTCTGTCTGTTTAAGGCTTGATTCAGTCAAATGGCATTTTTCTAAACAGCTAACATGTCATGGCACGCTTTCACGGTAGAACACTCTAGAACATTAGTGTCTAGACTGATGAAAACATAGAGCACATTTGCAAAGGTGAGAAGCAAGATACAGAAGACACTTATCTTAGGCGCTACCTACCTGCAACACTGTCACATGCTGACGGCAAAAGAGAGCAGCAGACAGCTCCACAGGCATCATTTTAATAGTGTTTGGTACTACAAGAATAGAGGCTCCGCTTGTCAGAGCAACGAACAATTCAACCACAGAAGGGTCAAATGTTAGAGGAGAAGCCAGGAATAGCATATCATCCTGTGTGATCTCAAATATGGATCTAAAATAAGAAAGACAGAAATTACAAAATCTGACGTTATGTTGTTAAGAAACATTTCCAAACTATAAGAGAAGCATGAGGGGAATGTGCTTTAGCAACGCTAAGGTCTTAAGGGCTGCTCTGAATACATAGCCATATGCAGGCCAGACAATTTGAGCAACAGCTTCTGCATCTAGACTGTAACTATTGATTAAACTAATGAGGTTCTCTACAAAGATATCCACCACATTACACACCAATACAGCCTCATACGAAGCAGAAAGAAACCTAGATAGCCTAAAAAGGAATTATGACTTAAAAACTACAGAACACAGTAAAAATAACTGTGAACAAATAATTAATTTTGTTATCTATTTCTTCCAAGGTGCAAGCCAGAATACCATACGTAGAGCAACAGCATATTATTTTAAGAACAGTGCTCAAAAATTCACGTAAAGCAGCATTTAAACATCAAAAATAACAGTTAATAGAAATAGAACTTTATATGATACAACTTAGAAACGAACACAAATAAACCTGAAAAGGAAGGGAAGGAGGAAGAAGTGAAGCCGTGTTACCAAAACCCCAATCTACGGTCCTCCAAAGTATTAAAAATTAAGAATCCCTAAACATCAAATTTGTAAAAGCATTTAAAAGGAAAACTGGAAACCACACTTACTTAAGATGCTGAATATTTGGCACTATACATTGATGAGGCACTCTGACTATTTTGGGGATCCCTGTAGTTCCTGATGTATGCAAGATGTATGCTAAAGAGTATTTCTGGCCAATGTCCATGTACCCTCCTTCTGATGTTTTTACTTCGGTTTGATCTGGGAAAACAGTACATCCTGTCTGCAAGTTACCCACAGCTTCTAAAAGTTCGTCTTTACTTTTTGCACTGTCTACTTCTGGATTTAAATTAGTGTTGCTCGAGCTCATCTGGAAGAGAGTTAAACCAATATGTTCTATTGTGGAAGAATTGTGGTCAAAATAACCAACATAAGACATCCGGAATTTCTGTAAGAGAAAATAAACAACTTAAGCAGCAGAACTCAGGACTCACTGTTACTGTTCTACTGTATACAATAAAATAGGAAACAGCATTCCATACAAAAAAGCTGTGATTTTTCAGCCTCTGCTTTTGGAGGACACAAATCAGACAGTTTTGAGCTCATGTATTCTTATATATTACACAGGAGTGAACACAGACTTTATAAATGTGAAATAATTCTCTGAGCAAATAATGCAAAGAAAGGGAAAATATATAAAAGAATTCTGCAAATGACAAAGAATTCTGAATTACAACTAGATGGTCCAATCTTGTCTATTCCCTTGGCAATGCCAGCGTCCAACAAGCTTGCCGGGATAACCTTGCAATAGGAAAGTAGGTAATTTTTTTGAAGAGGAAAAGCACTTTGTACTTCTAATTTTAAAGATATTCTTCTCTGAATGAGAAAGACATCCTCTTGACATGAAGAAACAAAACAATCCCATCTAGGCTCATTAAAACAATACAATTTGAAGAGCTACACATTTCCAAACTGCCCTTTAACGCTTCCTGTAGAAGGCTAACCACTTACATTTATTTTGTCATTCTCAACAAGAATATACTGAAGATTGCTTTTCTTCATGAAGTAAGTGGATAACATTGATGGTGCATCTGGATCAATAGGAGAGTAGGCAGCTGGCACTTGAAGGATTCTAACAAGACACAAATGTTTTAAAATTATTTTTTTAAAAATTAAGAAAATTCTCCTAATTCTCACTAATGTTTCTTTTATACTTTTGTAGTTCCCAAAGCTCAGAAGTGTAGTCATTACATGACTTTTACAGGTTTTGCTGGGAATAAAGTAGGAGGAACAATCAGTGTGGCCTTTTGGTATCTGAACAGAAAGGAAAAACATTAAAGCTAGATGCAAACATTCAACATTTTTTATGACCAAGCAGGTTGGTGATGACAAAGTTATCACTGACATCAACAGCACCACATCTTAAAAGCTTCTGCTATTGACAGGAAGCAGAAATCAAAGCTTTGTATTTATATGTATACAACATGTATAAACATGCTTTTAAAAACACCGAAGCCTGCACACTGAAAACACTTTCTGTTCTCACTAGTCTAAAGAATCCAGCATGACAAAAACCAAGCACATACTGGAATTTCTTCCCTAATAAACAAGCAGAGGAACACCAAGCATCATTCCGTTCTCATCGACTGCGCTTTACACTGAAGCGCTTTCTCAACAGTTGCTCACTACAATCCTCCCCTCTAGCGGCTCCATTCAGTAAAGACAAGCACTTGAAATTTATTAATGCCAGAAAAAGCCAAGCCAGGCAAATGGTGACTAAAACATGAACGGCTCCCATAAATCTTTACGTTTCTTCTAGGGCTGGGTTCCCACCTACAATTAGTTATATTTCCTCTCTGTGGAAGTGATTTATTGCTGCAGCAATGACAAGTTCAGGAATTTAGACTTAGAAATCACAGTATTCTGCGTATTTGAACAGCCACTGGTATCAATAAACCTAAGCCTGCTCTGCATCACACACAGCAGTTAAAGACTCAGCAATGATAGCTGTAAGCATCCAAACGTCCTGGTAGACACCAGTCACATGGCAAAAGAAAATTCTGTTGTGCTCATTTCATTGAGATGTAGAATAGGCTGGAAGAAATCTAGTCCAACCTCCAGCTCAAGAAGGCCAGCTGTGACACCAGACCAGGTTGCTCAAGACTCTATCCAGTCAAGTCTTGAAAACCTCTAGAGATGGTGCCCGCACAACATCTCTGGGCAACCTGCTCCATTGCTGGACTGGGGTAAAAGTGTTTCCTGATCAGTGAGAAAGTTCCTCAGCGCTTCTGGGAGGTTTATGATTAAAGCACTCGCTCACCCGCGGCACTGTAATCTTTATACTCAACTGTGACACACCCTTCTGCACTACTGTGTATTTTACAGGCAGTGTGACAATAGGAAAATACAGACCCAGACCATCCCCCTAGGAAGCACAATTGCTACTGTAGACACCAGCTGAAGAAAATATGCTTGTAATGCTGCGATTCTGTATTACATCATAAATACAATGGATATAAAGATACATATATAAAGGATACAAACATCAGAATTCATCAGCAGAAGATTTTAAAAATTGATGAATTAACACGAGTGTTGAGATCATGAACATTTCCATTTTCCAGCCATTAAAAAGTCAATGTCATTTTAGTGCTCTGTTCCTTACATTTTTTCCACAATATTTATAATGGAACTTTAACTGTACTCAATTAGCTTAAAGTATGAAATTTATGTGCAATGAATTTTTTTATTAACAAAACAAGGCTACATTACCTTGTATTGAATTACCTGCGTAATTCTTTTTTCTACATGTAAGTTATTCTGTTAGATCACCTCCATTATTAAACAAGCACAACAAAGATATTAGCAATGTTTTTTATATTTCTATAAATATGCTTAATCATATTTTTTAAAACAGGATACAGTTACATACAGTTCAGATCAATTAAAGAAAACTTTAGCAGTGGCTTCCCAAAATATTACAGCACTGCTCTATTTTTTTACAGAATGCAAGACTCCGGTGCCTCTTGACTGTATTACTATGCTATTACCTCGCTTCTGTTGTTGTTAAAAATATAAACAAATGGAAAATTTCCTTCAACAGAGATGGCCTGTAACAAACGAATGCAGACTGCAAGCATTCAAACCATTACCCCAAGATCCAAGATGGTAAGTTTATTCCTGGATAGCAGAAAAGGCCTATTTCCCATTTTCCTTGCTGATCACAGTGTTTTCGAAGGAAAGCTGTTAAATCCACGGCAAGCTCAAGTACTGTTGCGTATGTGTAGAAAGTCGGAGGTTTGCCATTGCATTCATCGAACCAAACTGCTTTTCTGTCAGAGTACAGGCTAGCTGCCTGATTCACCAGTTCCTGAAGAGTCATCTCAGCTGCATCTTCAGCCCCCCTGAAAGATTAACAAATAAGACTGCATTATCACCTCCTAACTTTCAATATCTCAGTACAGAACACTACCAAGTAGGTAATAAAAACATAACTGGCAGAAAACACCACAGCTTACACCGCTGAAGCATAACTCTTCATACTTTAACCGTTTGCCATGGGTCTTATCCCAAGGCCACGGATATAACTCACTCAGATGTCACTGCAGAGGTAGTTTGTTCCTCACCATTACACGTTCATTTTTACAGCCAGGCACAACTGAACTTAAACTTTATTAGCACAACTTAATTATTAATTTTTCTTTTAAAAAGAACTGTGAAACACGAATCATTCCTCTGCAAGTAGAACACGGCGACCGCCAAGGCTCTAGGGCCCTGTTACGTGCTAGCGCACGCCTGTGCCCACTGGGGCC
>NW_010408688.1:0-12365 GCF_000710305.1 Buceros rhinoceros silvestris | reverse complement strand
AACATAAGTATTATTGTAAAAATATTATAAATTAATAAAAATCATGCTATTATATAGCTAAATATACATTTTATATAAACATTGATGGTCAGCCAGCAAAATGCTTGAGTTTCTCTGAAGAAGTTTAATTACTTTTTTCTTCTGACTTATTTCTAGCGCTTACGGAAAGAATGGTTCCTTTTGGTACAAGTACCACCAAGAAAGATTCCATTAATGTTGCTGTCGGTGAAATGAAGCTGCAAGCAGAAAGAAGGAAGCAGTAGAGCGTTTTACAAAACCACACCAGCCTTCTCTGTGTGTCTGCGCTCTTGTTTTGGTTTTGAACAGCAGTAATTCCATCTGCTGAAGGAGTGATGGTGCACCCTTAATGACTCAGCTATTGCCACCCACCTCAGCGGGAGAGCACCCAGACTGAGCCCAGTGAACTCTTGTGGTAATTACGTACCTTGTACACTAAAAGTGTTCTGGGACTGTGCTCTTCTCTGGTATTAGTTTCTGCAGTCCTCCTAAACTAATTGTATTCCTGAAATATGAAATAAAAGACCTGTAACGTTAATCTTTGCTATGATCTTATTTACCCCTGTACGGGAATTGTTCTGGAATTTGTGTTTTTATAACATTTAATAACATTATTAATAATGAAAAAATACTCAGAAATTACTTTTGTGCTAAAATTTATTATGCGAATCATTATACAGTGTTGTGCAGACACATCTGTGATTTGATGTTCTTCAGTTTGCAATGATCATCTAAGAAAGACATTATAAATATTACACAAAACCAAATTTCCTCAAATTTAATGGAAATTCATATAATGATTTCAGGTTCAGCATATATCTGTTGTTTGTTTAGAATTATTCTGCCCGGAACGGTTTTATCAGGTGATCTCTGTTAAGGCACCTGAAGAGCACCTGAATCTCACCCATCTCTGTTAAGCATGTTGAAGGGCACTGCTATGTGAAAATTTTAGTAGATCTTTTATTTATGCTGTTGTGTTCTCTGTTGGAAGAGATGTGTCATGTTGATTTTTAAATGTTACGGAAATACAGTATTGCACAGTTCTAATTGTTCAAATTTCTCTTTTCTAAACAAACCGGTTACAATTCTGCCTTACTGTGGTCTCAAACAGCACAGCAGAATCTCAAAGGTCTCTTCCAGCCAAGTGATTCTGTGATTCTGTACCTGCCGTGAAAAGAAATGCAGGTGATTCTGATGGTTCTGGTTTTATTCCCTGATCTAGTGCTGCTGGTTGAATGACTACTGATGTGCCTTCAAAAATTTGCCAGGTGTATCAGAGTACTGTAGCAACATGGACACCGTTTTGTTTTTTAGGCTTCTTTCATGTTTAGGAAGCCTACTTCTTCTTTGAAACGCTGCTTTTTTTTTTTTTTTTTTTTTTTTTTTTTTTTTTTTTTTTTTTTTTTTTTTTTTTTTTTTTTTTTTTTTTTTTTTTTTTTTTTTTTTTTTTTTTTTTTTTTTTTTTTTTTTTTTTAGCACTATAGGTGTCCAGGTCACTATATGCCTCCTGAAAACAGCACCTTTTCCTTTTTCAATTTTCTGAAAAAGTATTCCGCAGTCCCAATAGGTTCTCTGAACAGTGCAGTTATGTGACTCCCCTTGTGTTCAGCCTGTTTCAAACAGAACTTCTTGCTGAGAAAATCAAAATCAGACAAGGAAAGAAGAAAAAAAATGGAATTTTCTTTTCATTTTCTATACACTTAAATTACTTAAAATAACAAAAATCTGATTGGATTAAAGAAATTTTCTTCACCTTTTGTACGTGTATGATGCTGCGCATTGTAGTGCTGGCACTGGCTTTTTGCAAACGTCTGGCACCTCTGCTCATTCAGAAGGTCAAGAAAGCAAAACAGGCACTCGGCCTCTTCTCAAGAGCAACGGCAGGGCCAGGACCAAAACGGACAGAAATAAACTCCTCCGGAGAAGGCAGGACAAACAGAAACCTCTTTGTGTCATGGTCTGCAAAGAGTGTGGAGGTCACGGAGCAGTGTTTAGTTCAAGCCATAGTTAAACTAAACCTAAAGTGTACCCAGCATTTTTAATTTAATTTTTTTAGTTAGACCAGAGCACAGCTGGAAATACAGTTTAAAATATTTTAGCTGGTTTGTCTGAAACATTAAAAAAATTGCAAAAACGTCACCAGCATGCAGACTTTATGGTTACTACTAATTATAGCTACAGATGTAGAAAGGTAATTTTAAAATGTGTTATAAACCGGTGAATCATGCTCTCAAAACACCTCACGTTGCGTTGAGATCTGATGCGTGAATTGCTGATGGATAAATGTAAGCCCAACCCACTGTACAGAAGTGGAAACGATTTCTGAAGGTAAAGTGCCTTTTGGGAAATGAAGGGGGCTTGAAGAGTCTCGGCTGAGAAGTAACACACAGAAGGAATGTGTAAAGATCTGGGTGTTGATTGCATTTACCATTTAATGCATTTATATGGTTTTTTTCCTCACTTGTAACTCAGGTGGGTGCAGTATGTTTCCTTAAAACAGCGTCAGTACTGCTGTACAGAGTTAGAGAACTGAGGGTGAGTAGTCTAAACTCCTCCATTATTATCCATCAACTCCTGAATGGATTTTTGTACAATGCAGGACAGAAGTGACCACTAGGTGAATAATTTTGGCTTTAAGATTTTGTCAAGGGTTAGAGCTTGGCCAGCTACTAGATGAATGACAGATGCTCTCTTAGGCCCCGCTTCTCTCCACAGAGGGAAAAGGGCAAAGGAGCAAGGGAGAGAGACTTCTGGAATGGAAAAGAAAATTAAAACTGCTTTAATGAGGATAATAAAATGAATTATATACAAATGTGTACAATATCAACACCAAACCCAATACGTCACCGGCACCACTGATGCTGTGGGCAGACACCCCCACCGTGGCACACAGGGTTTAGCAGTGACCTGGGTCTGCACAGGAGCAAGGGTAAGCCAGAGCCTTTCTGCAGACCAGTCCCTGGCAGTGACTGTCAACATCAAGCACTGTCAGTGCTGGGAGCAGATGCTGTCTGCAGGAATACGCCGTTGAGTTCAGAAAGTGCAGTCAGTTAGAAGAGCCTGAGCTGGAAATTAAAATCTCTGAACAGAATTAGTTCTGTTCTACCTCAAACCGGGACAGACTTTAAATATGCTCAGTGATTAGTATATTTGCCTTTGGCCGTGTGACTGGGTTTTCAGCAGAGTTTTATATCCTTTTAAAAGGGCTGGGGGGATAGAAGGGAAGAAGTCAAACCACACACAAAAAAAAAAAAAAAGAGGAATTTTTAATGAGTATACTTATGGACTCCAAAGCCAGGAAATTCTTCCTTAAATTTACCCTCTTGGCATGGCAATCCAGATAGCATGTAATAGTTGTCTCTTTTCCACCTTTGATAGAAGTTCATTATTACATAGTGAATTTTGTTTGCTTTTTCCTGAAAGCTAAAGTTCCATTCACGACATTATGTGAAACTGTCCCTTTGTGGTTTAAGAAATAACATTTTTTCCATATTGGTCTGAAATAATATTCCTCTGACCAGTCTCAGTTTTTAAAGTAGTAAACCAGATAATTTATTAATAAAACATTTGTCTATTTCAGATCCTAAAAATTGCTGTCTGTTCTGATAATTGGATCTTATTTGTACTTTAACTCTTTAATGACCTATTCCTCAAGTCTTGCCCAAAGCGGCAGTTTTCAATAATCGAGAAATGTGGTATCACAACTAAAAATGGTGGTTTCTGTCTTTGTTCTGTTCAGCATTTGTGCTAAGTATGTACAGGTTTAACAAGCTGATATTAGGTATCCGTTTTATTTAATGCTGGTTTTCTTACATTTACTTCTCCAGTTTTTGATAGAAGCCAGTCTTTGGCGATGGTGAAATTAGTCCTTGGATGTTCAAACATCAGCCACATTTTTGCTAGCTCTTCCACCAAAGTGAATAAAGAAGATATATTAAAATTCCTTAGGACAAAGAAAATAATATTCTAAAATCTGCTTGTGAGCGAAGGAATCTGCATGTCGGTTCATCTCTGACATATCTCTGCACCGTGTTATACCGAATGGATTTTTCATGAATGAAAGTGCCACTGTTACCCTAAAGTAAGCAAGTAGGTATTTTTGTAACACTGACACTATTTTTATGGCTAAAAACGACTTGTGTGAAACCTGAACACATTCTCGTATCTACAACATGCAGAAGAATTTATTCGTAAATTTATGTGGGACTGCTTGTTACAGTCGATTTTTACTACGGCTTTGTTAAACTCTTCATGTTCAAAGTTGTTAGTAATATATTTTTTGCTTTCTCTAAGACCTGTCTTCACAGAAGTAATTGATACAGAATTCAATGTGAGCTGCAGGCCAATATTTGGAGATGCAGCCATGTCAAAAAGGATGTGCAGAAGGACATCACACGAATTCCTGCGGTTTTGATCTAATTGCAGAATTTAGAAGCAGATGTAGGGGAAAACTAATAGTAGAAGGAATGGAAAGCAGCTTATGATTAAATTAAAATTTCAGAACACTTTTATTCTTGCTGCCTTAATTGGAAAAACTGCTTTAGAGGTAGTATTTACGTCTAAGTAAAAGTGATCTCTAAGTAAGATTGCGTCTTGGATAAAATACTATTTTTGCTTTCTAAAATATTTTCTACTCTAGTACAACTCATCTGAATTCTTTACTGAAAGCATTTCTAGATTGTTGTGAGTATGAATTTTTTGCTTTTCTATGTAAAGAACTAAACTAGATTTTAAATCTGAAGAACATCATCTTAGTGGTGTATATCAGAATCTGATCTCCTCAGTCTTTTGAAAACCTGTAAACCAGTGCCTCCAGAAGGGTTGACAACAAAAAAGTATCAGGCTGCTGTGCTTAAAATACAGCAGCATCCAGCATTTATTGTTCGTGCGAACAGCAGTAGCTCTCGTGTTTCTGAAACTAGTACCTCTGCCATTTCTCAGGCTGTAAGAATGAGGGTTTGTTTTCTTTTGTCTTACCAGTGGCAAAATCTGCAGTGTCATAATGACATTTTTAAAATTTCTAGTCATTTTATGTATGTACCTACTTGGAACTAAATATTTCTGGAATCCAATTGTTAACACTTTTTCATTAAAGTATTACATTTAAATGCAAGAATACGACTGCATAAAGATACCTCTTTTAGGATAATCCTGCTGTCTTTAGGGACATAGTAGGTGTTTGGCTTGGATAAGTACAGCAGTTGTTCCTGAGTTTGTCTGTTATGTTCATCTCTCTTCGGACCAGAGCTGTTTTGATCTTGAACTGTTTTGCTCATCTGCCATCTACAGTGCACTAGTATGTCAGAAGCCTTCCCATCATTTCCTCACCCCACTTTAATAATTTTGGTAGTTGATGTGCCCAGGGAATGGCATTAGTTTTGACAGCAGTTGTTTCTTATAAGATAATAACTTTTCTTATGAATTCTGCCGCTCTTACTTGTTTTCTGAAATAAAACCTTCTTGGTAAACTGACTAACATCAGATCAAATGCTGCCTAATTTTCAAGATCATCCCACAGTCAATGTGTTTTACTATGTTTGTCTACATTTTCTAAATGCTACCATTCTTTTTGCTACCAGTTTGTAGAGGAAAATAGTAAAGAACAGACCTTGCTTCAACAATGCTGAAATATTATCGATTCCAGGCAGAAAAGAAGGCTGCATCTAATTTAGGAGATATAAGTGCTTAGTCTAGAACTTAAACCCCCTCCCCCCCACATTACAAAGTATATTTCTGCAGTGTGTCAGTATCAAATTGCCCTTGGTAGAAAGGGTTGCTCACATCTCAAATATTTCTGAGAAGCAATACCAAAATTTACCAAAGATGATACACAGTATCGTTCCGAAAACATGGATTTCTGAGTCACCCACATTGTTAAACGAGCATGGAACCGTTCCGGCATTAAGCTCTTCACAGAAACCACCAGTGACCCAGTTTCATACTTAGCGTGGAAAACGATGAAGATGAGCTGCTTTTACTGCTGGCCAAGAGAACAGTTTGCATCTGTGGCATAAGCTGTGAGTGCACCATTTTGAACGAAACTTTCGCTGCTGAGTGCAGCACTGACAAAACAATTTCATCCAAACAGCCACAACCACGACGGCATCATGTAGCTGGCAGAATTTCTGCTGTGTGCTTTGACTGACAGAATGTTGGTAAGTCCATCAGGAACGATGGAGGTTGTTTTTTTCTTCATTGGAAAGCTCTCCAGTGCAGTCATAAACCTAGAAAATGCGGAAGCCTTAGTCACCGTGAGTTACCTCAGCACCGAGGCCCGCTAGCACGCAGTGTGCATCCGCGTTAGCATGTTGCCCATCGATTGATTAGACATCTGAAAATTAACAGAAGACTTACCAATAAAGTTTTTTTTAATAGTGGGAAAGTTATTCTTATTTGGTAGATAAAAAACTCTCTGAAAACAGAAAAATCAAGTATCAAAGTCACAAAAAACTTAATTTTTCCAGAATGTGAGTAATTTCTTAAACTTCACTAGTGGCAGCTTTTTAGAGACTGTCTTTGAAGCCCCTGAATATATTAATTAACAGACATCAATCCCACTTGATGTCATCTCTTCTTGTGAGAGACTTGCTTGCTCTGATTTAGACGTAATTATGTCCCATACTTTGGGAAATTTTGTTGTGTACAGTGTGCGCTGAGTCTCAGACTTGAAATAATTCGTTAGCTGATGCGCTGCATAGGGAGTGCTGGCTGGTGCGGACAGACCAGCGGCAAACATTTCAGCTCTGGTGTGGCGTTACCAGAAGAAAGCGACAAATACACGAACTTTCAGACTGCAGGTCCCTTCCGTGTATTACCGTGGATTTGAGAATGAATCACTTGTGAAGGTGAAATTTCTATATGTGCGTATTAGCATGTGCTGATTTTTTAAATTTTTTCTTTCCTTGGAGAGTGTGAGGAAAAAAAATATGTTAGTCACTTCTGAGCTCTGGAGCCTATTTTGTCATTTTATGCTTCCAGTTTCTGTATAATTTGGGAATGACTAAAAAACTACCTAATTCTGATACCTCATGAAAAGCTCTCCTAATTAAGTTAGTTGATGCATGAGTCATCTGCCTCCAAATCTTTTGATTTCATTTAATTTGAATAAAATACAGTGTTTTTACATTTACTAGTCTAAAAGTGGAACAGAATTAGTCTTGTGATTTAGCATTTATGTTGGGAAATTCTAAAACTAAGCCTGCCCAGGTGTCTTATACATGTGACTGAATGTATTACATCCCAGTTCCCAGCTGACTATTGCCACTGCAGTGCAGTGTAAAGTGACCTTAAAGATGCTGCAAAATTTCAATAAATTACACAGGATGTCTCTGCGCTGGTGTGAAATCAGAAAGGCTGGTTTAATGCTGCTAAACCTTGTTGTACCTGTTAATGTAGTGGAGATGGGCTTAGGGGTGGGAAATTCCTCCACAAGCAATTGTTTCCTTATGTAAAGTCCTTGAAAGACCTTTGTCAGTAGTTAAGCAAGGAGTCCAGCTCCTGATCTCACGTAAGAGGCTCCCTGACCACATTCCCATATAAGCTCAGCTCTCTAGCAGGGTCTTAGGGACATCTGTGTGAAAAAATGTGTATTTGTCTTTGCCTTGATAAATTATCATCTTATTTATCCTTTCTCATGAGTTGGATTCTGTGAGTTCATTTGAACATGCTGCTACTTTTAATGTCTGTAAAACGCACCGGAGAAGGCAGCATGTTGGAGCCGACACTGCTGTGGTGACCAGAACTATTGCCGTTTCCTTCAAAGTTCATTTCCAAAATGTAAGGGTGCGTTCGGGCTTTTCATAGCCGCGTAGACCCCACGGGTAGACCTGTCCACATAACTACATAGCTTGCTTGTAGACGTGGGCGTGCATGAACGTGTTCATACGCTGTAAAACTTTACTGGTCAAACAGAAAATTAATCCTTTGTATTTGGAAATCCTGACTACGCTAAAACGAACAGAGGCCTCGTCTCTAGGATCAGTGGAGTTACAATTTCATGCTGAGTTCGAGAAAAGGGGAGAGAAATAGTTTTTTCAGCCTACTTTTCTTTTTCATTGCATTTTGGAGGTCTTGAAGTCTACAATGTGTGCTGTTCTGGTGAGAAACAAATACTTACTGAAAAATTAATGATCTTATAAAAATAATTTCATAACAAACTGTAAACATTTGGAATAATTTGATACTACCTCATTTTTCTTTCTTTTTTTTTTTTTTAAATCTGAGAAATGAGATTATAAGTTCATTTGGGCTCTTGTAGAAGTATTTTTTCCCCAAGAAGAGTAAAACAAATTTAGCTATATAATGAAAACTGCTGTACTTCTAAATGGCATTAATAGAAGCTTATGAAATTTGCAAAATTCAGAAATATTACAGCTCTTTGTTTCACTCTAATGTGGGCTACTGGAGCTTCTTCAAGATAAAAAAAACCTTCTGAAAAGGCAGATAATTATTCCGTTAAGGTGTAACAATTGTATTTCACACTCACCACTAAATGCTTTTTTTTACATCAGTTTTTCAACAAAATCTAGTAATTCATTAAGTACCTAAAATGGGAATTTTTGTAAATGTAGGCAGAAGCTAATTACACCTTACATCTAAATACTTTTTTTTTAACAAAAGACTCGCAAAATGAAATTAGTTTTGACTATTTATTAGACATTCTCTAACAAGTCTTTTTTGTCCTATGATTTTTTTTTCCAAGATAGCTTCACAAGTTGTTTGCATTCCCGTTTTTCCATTATCTGCCATGTTTGGTGATGGAGGAAACTAACTTCGCTGTCTTGAGAATTAGGTAATGAATTTCAAAAATACAGATATGTAGAATCATTTAGGTTGGAAAAGACCCTTAAGATCATCAAGTCTAACCCAACTACTGCTTGACAATTTGCGTTTTCAGAATGCAGAGAAGGTTGTTACCAAGCGGGGGTCCTCATCAGCCTGTGAAGTTTGTGGTACGGAGATACACGCACAAGGTCTGACTGGGTGCCGCCCCAGCACGCCCCTTCTATTGCTGCGTGGCTGCAGTGGCGTCAGAATGCCTGTGCCTGATTTCTACCAATGTGAAGCCAGAATCAACCCTTGTGGATAAAGCAGAAGTAGCCATGAGACTGCTGAGCGCTGAGATCGTGTCAAGTGGTCACAGCACGCGGTGTATGAAAGCTGGCCTGTGCTGTGAGCGTGTGGCTGCAAAGTGATGGCTTGATACAGAGTCTGCACTTCTGTCTAAGTTTGGTTAAGGCCCTACCTGGAAAGTTCATATGTTAATTTAACGTCAACATTTGTACCTACTTGCTACAATCAGAATATAAAATGTTAGCCAATGAGGCAGTAACAAAAATATGAAACTTCATTACGTTTTGCTGACTTGGGACTTACTCCAGACTATTCCTGAAAGAAAGCAAGGTTTTTTTGCACAAGTGTTTATTGCAGCTCAGGAGACAGTTAGTACCTTTGCAGGATCAAAGTTGCTAGCTGTACTCATAATTTAAGGTGTAACATGAAACGCTGTCATTTTTGTAGGCTAACAAAATAAATTATTTTTCCAAGCAGTACATAGCATCTGCATTCATTTGCCCAACACTGCCAAACTTTTGTAAAGACCTGTTTCATGTAATTGATCTTTTTTGTTTTGTGTGAAATACAGATGCATGATATGGATTTATGTTGCCTGATTTTGCTTTTTAACTTGCCTTTAAGAACAGCAATATGGTCTCAGTTTTTTGTTTATTATATTTCTTCTACTATAAAATTTGTTTAAAATCTAAGGTGGTAGTTTTATGGTGAGAATCAGTACTTTTCTTCAAAAGTGCATGTTTAAAACACTTATTTAGGTAAAAGAATTGTTTACCATTATTGACCAAAAAAAAAAAAAAAGATAATGTTACAGTAGGGTGGGTCTTTCCATTGGCCAGGAATCACGCAGTGTTTCCAGAGGTGTCCCTGAACGGAACAAAACCGTTGTGCCTCTCTCAGATTGTGAACAAGATTTGTTTGATTGAAGCTGGATCTGGACAAAATACACGCTTCCATCTAAATGACCCGCCCTTTGTAGTCCACAGAGTACCGAGGGTCTGTGGCATCATTCATCTCACCCCAAGGTAAACACCAGGGTTTGATCAAACGGATTGCTGCAGTCTGCTCTAATTAGGTCTCCATTCAGTAGAAAGGGAAAGCAGATGTGTATGTGTGCAATAACATAATGTGACCGAACTCAGAGCTGCGTGCCTGCGTTATCGGCACGAGTCAGGCAGGGCTCACCACCCCCACCTGCAGGGTGGGGTCTATCCAGATGTGCTTCACCTGGATTCCAGTGTAAGTTCTTTATTACCTTAAATAAAAGACATCCCCGCAGTCAGTGGAACAGGATGCAGTTAAACATGCAAAGAGATTGAGCCGCTGCAGGATTTAATGGAACAAAAATTATTCTTGCTGGAAAGTTCCACAGAGCTAAATTTCTATGGAAGAACTTAATGGAAAAGCAAAGCCTTGCATTATATTTTAAAATACAAAGTAAAACCAAAAATAAAATAACATGAGTTTCATTGTTCCATATAAAGAAACTTTCTTATTCTGGTTTCTCACGATGAGATGGCCAAACTACAGTTCCTTTATATCCTGAGAAATCGCTCACTGAAAGCCTGTAATTATTTTACTAATTCAGTTCTCCTCAATTACGTATTCCCTTGCCTTTTGGAGTTAAGAGGTTTTGCATGTCTCTTACATAGTTTTGTCATCTGTAGTGTTTTATGGAAAACATCTCTCTCCCTTCTCAGACCGTATTTTACTGACCTTGATGCCTGCAGCGTTGTTTCTTTCACATATTCTCACTCCTCTCTTCCAGCTGCTCTTGTACAGCAGGTTTTTTTTCCTTCTTAAAGACAAAGGTGCTACCACCGTTGCTGGTGAGCTCGGTCTTGGCCAGCAGCAGGTCCATCTTGGAGCCAGCTGGCAGTGGCTCTGTCAGACATGGGGGGAGCTTCTAGCAGCCTCTCACAGAAGGCACCCTTGTAGACTCCCCGCCAACAAAACCTTGCTGTGCAAACCCAATACGCGTCAGTATGTCGGTTCTAATTTTACCTGTAAAACCAAGGTCAGTAACACTGAAAAAGCATCTGATAATTGACAGTGTCCTGTAGCTACGTCAACGTACATCATAAATGTACAAGTGTTTATACAAACAAGCAGTACAGGGGTAGAAGTGGTCACTGATGCCTCAGAAACAGCATCAAGGACAAATTTTACGGTGGATGTAAATATACTTTATTGGAGCAGATAACTTACAGAAATATGTTTTGAATACATTCTTGCATTTAGAAAAAGATGTTTGAAAGGAACATTTAGTGACTGTCATTCACTTAATTATATCTTTTTATTGGACTTTTGTCTCCAGCTACGGCTCGTCACTGCTAATTCCATTTTCTGGAGTTTAGAGGTGGGTTGGCCTAAGACGTTACAAACAGTTGTAATAGCTCTCAGCTGAGATTATTTAAAAAAAAATGCATAAGGGTTTTGGCCATCAATTTTTTTGATAGATTTCTCAGTGGTTTTTGTCAGCTTCCATGATTTAATTTGCTGCATAGACTTTTTCTACTCTTCACTGGGGTATGCATTTCCAGCAACAATAATATTTCTTCCACTAAATACTGTGAGGGCTCAATGTCTTTGCGTGTTTAACTGCATTTCACTGGGATATGAAGTTCTTTCTTCATATGAATATTGCAATTTTTGTACTGCTGTTCTCTGTGGGAGGAAGGATAAATTAGTTCAAAAGTGATCAGGGCAGGGAAATGCAACGGAGAACCTTAGTGATGTGAACTTAGAGCTCTCCTACGCTCTACGTACCTGGCATAGGGATGTAGCTTCCCTGTGTCTCACAGAACTGGTTTGTGAAGCATAGGCCATGGATGTGGTTATAAATCTGTAATTGTAATGTAACTATATAAAATGCACAATCTATAATAGTATCTATAATTATATCTGGTCCACATTTTTTAATCACATTGCTTACATATAAATTACATAGTCTTAACAGCAGTAAAAATGTGGAGAAGGAGCTTCGTAGTATTATTTCTGACCACTGACGTAAAAGACAATTAAAAAATGTTTCCATAAATACACCGACAGCAAAAGGAGGGCTAAGGAGAATCTCCATCCTCTACTGGATGTTGGGGGGGGGTGGGAACAGAGTGACCTAGGATAAGGAAAAGGCTGAGGTCCTGAATGGCACCTTTGCCTCAGTCTTTAACAGTAAGACCAGCTGTTCTCTGAGTGCCCAGACCCTTGAGCTGGAAGACAGAGACGGGGAGTGGAATGGAGCTCCCGTAATCCAAGAGAACGTGGTCAGTGAC
>NW_010408687.1:23818-24286 GCF_000710305.1 Buceros rhinoceros silvestris | reverse complement strand
AAGGGCGGCGGGACCTTTGGCGACGGGGCGCTCGGTGGGGAGCCGGGCTGCCGCCAGGAAACGGCCCCTACCGCCCGACCGCGGCCGTCCTGCTTCAGGCACCCCCGCACGTACCGCCTAGGCTTGCCCCTTCCCTGTAGGGCCTGGGCGCGTAGCCTGGGGAAGGTGGTGGTGGCAGCTCGCAGTCTCGCTGTCTCCCGTCCCTACCCTGCCCGGAGCGCGACGGGGCGCTCGGTGGGGAGCCGGGCTGCCGCCAGGAAACGGCCCCTACCGCCCGACCGCGGCCGTCCTGCTTCAGGCACCCCCGCACGTACCGCCTAGGCTTGCCCCTTCCCTGTAGGGCCTGGGCGCGTAGCCTGGGGAAGGTGGTGGTGGCAGCTCGCAGTCTCGCTGTCTCCCGTCCCTACCCTGCCCGGAGCATCAGGTGGGGTTTTTACAGGTTTTCCCGAGGCCCACCCTCGCCCCTGC
>NW_010408687.1:23055-23693 GCF_000710305.1 Buceros rhinoceros silvestris | reverse complement strand
TTCCCGAGCTCACTCCTCGCCCATGCCTCCAGCCTTCCCCTCCTGCCTTTGTTCACATTGCTCCGCAAAAGCAGGTCGGTGCAAAGAGGAGCCCCTTTTTGCGGGCTGGTATCGTTCAGTGCACGTTGCTCTCTCGGGTGAGCTGTTGGCAAGGCAGGAGCTGTGCCCTTAAAACAGCCAGCTCGCTCCTGGGGCGCTGGTTTCACACCTGCCAGCGCTTCTCTCATCTACACCCACCATATCCGCCGGTGGGATTAAACTGCCTTCGCGTGGGGAGATGGATGCAGGAAAGTTAAAGAATTATCTAAGCAAACTTACTCCCCTCCCTCCCTCCCTCCCTCCGCTCAAAATCGAGCAGCGAGTGCTGGGCAGGCGGGTGTTTCTCCTCGCTATGTACCAAAGAAGCTACACGCCTGAGGCGATGGGACACCACGGGAGATTTACATGGGCAGCGAGTAGCTGGGCACTCGGCAAAAAGACTGCATCATCGCTTTGCGGAAGGCTCGGAGGTGCAGAACTAGCGACGCGGTAGCGTACCGAGACGGTATGTTTCTGGCGTGCTAGCGCTGCTCCCGTGTCCGCCGAGTGCAGAACTGCGGCTGCCGCCGGCGGGGGAAGGCCCGGGGGGGCAGGGTCAG
>NW_010408687.1:21412-22987 GCF_000710305.1 Buceros rhinoceros silvestris | reverse complement strand
CGTGTCCGCCGAGTGCAGACCGGCGCCTGCCGCCGGCGGGGAAAGTCCGGTGTGTGCAGGCTCAGCTTCAAGGCTGGGAATGGCCTGCAATGAGCCTCTGCTTCCTAGAGAGGTTTTGGAATTTGAGCGTGGTAAATCAGTTAGGCTTTCCGATAGTGTTAAATTAGATTATTTAATTTGCACGTTGTGGTGCATATGTGCCTGATCTTTTTATTCCATGATCTGGTTACCAAATTTCACCAGTGCTTTAGAAAGTCATCGTCTGTTCCAGCAGCAAAATCAGAGGTGCAGTTCAAAGTTCCTCTGACCAAACCGGGAAACCTTGTGCAGTATTTTGGTATATGTTCACTGAAACATCATGGTGTGTTCTTCTGTCTTGGGTTTTAGTAGGCCTAACAGAGACTGTCAGCTCCAAAAAGGAACTTGCTTCAATTTTGTTGCACTGGATGTTACTAATGCAGTCTGAGTTCAGACCGATGTAGACAATGTGCACCTTTCTCTTTAAGGATTTTTCATTTTGTTTTTTGTTTACTAATGCTGATGGTTTTGGCTTAAGTGTTTTTCCTTAACTGAATAATTAAACTTTTTGAGTACAATGTGGAGTATGTTTCTTAAAGTGTCTTAATTACATTTGACTTTCCTGAGCCACCTTAAGTTTCCATCTTACTGAAGAGACATTTTAAAGTTTAGCTTGCACTATGAGAAGGGAAAAAAGTCTCTTTTTAACTTATGAAATGTGTTAGTGCTGTAATTGTGAGAAAGGAAATATGAAGGCCTGCTTGAAAGGCGTAATATATATAGTTCCTATCTTGTAGGCTTCTTGTCAAAAGGGTTAAACTTCACTGAGACAGGTGAGAAACTGAAGTTTGGTTTCTCGTCTATGGTAGTATTTCTGCACAGCACTTGCCATCAACAGGCAGCTTAGAAATGCCAGCTATAATTAAAACACTTGGATACAGAAAAACACTTGACTATTAACGTGATTGAGCAAAGATAACTTAGTAAGTACTGTTGCTATTTATATACTCTTTTGGTGCAGGAATCTCTTTACAAAAATTATCTCAAAACCTAATTACTTTGAAAAAACTTTCAGCAATCTCCATAACTTAAATACTTTTTTTTCTATCACTATATATAATTCTCATTTCTAGATAAATGAATTGAAACTATACCAGTTGAACATTCTAGTAATACAGTATTTTATTAATTAATAAATCGATTTTTAAATTATTTAAGGCTCATTTTAAACTCTGGTCTGAAAATTGCAGAGGAAGGAAACAAATTTAATTTTCTGATGAATTATTGGGAAGATGATTAATTTTGCAACTATGGTGTTCATTTTATGACTAGGAGATTCAGAATAAAATATTTTATCAAACAGTAGAATATTCTTGATGTGAACCTTTTGATTGGGTGAATGGTGTTCCGATTCAACTCAGCAGGCATAGCAATGAAAGCTCATTTGGTCAGTACCAACCCATCTGGATTCCTGCTTTGGGCGGGAGGTGGGAAGGGGCAATGTTGTAACTCCTCTGACCGGGAGGAGCAGGAGGGGTGTTTGCCTGTGCAGGTACA
>NW_010408687.1:20989-21272 GCF_000710305.1 Buceros rhinoceros silvestris | reverse complement strand
CTCTTTCCCATAGAGGCAGAACCCCTTAAAGTACACGAGCTCAAGGTCTCTGTGTTTGGGTAGAATTTGTACATCTGCCGAGCAGATTTTAAATGCATCAGACAGTGCGTTAGCATTTTACATTTAAATTTAACTCACTGCAGGGTGTTTGGCCTGTTTCAGTGGCATCGGTTAGTAGTAAAGCTGTTGAATTTAACTCCATCAGATTTTAAAGTCATCTGATGAATCCTTGTGTAACATAAATCTTTTATATGGCAAATGTACCCTTGAATTCCAGTCTCCA
>NW_010408687.1:0-20859 GCF_000710305.1 Buceros rhinoceros silvestris | reverse complement strand
TTTTCTTTTTTTCTTTTTCCCCTGGCAGCTGGAAAGTTTGAATCACCCTGGAACTGGGGGTGAATTACCCCAGACTTTTGTGTGTCTGATGGTGTGTCTGATGTTTTCTTCATCTTTGTTCTTTTGCAAAAGGAACTGTTGCTCCCACCTTGCATTACGCCTGTAAGAAGCAGAAGACAATGTGGAATCAGACCCCATAGATTTATAGGGCACTGGGCTGCTTAAACAACTCTGGTAATTAATTCAGAAATCTCCTTTATTTTTCTCAAAAATAAGTCAAACTTGTTAAGTGCAGGCTCCAATTGAAGGGAAGTAATAATATATTTAATTATTTAAATGCAGTTTTAACAGTTTCCATGTCCTTTATTATTTTTGGTTGCCTTTCTGTGGGACTTAATGACCTCTCGATACTTTTAATTCTATGAAAAGCTGCTTTTTAACCTGTCACCTGTAGTTTTAAAATAGAGTGTGAGAATGGGAAGATCATTTGTGCTAGAGATTGCTACAGGAAGTGCCATTTAAATTCCAGGTGATTAGGAGGAGAGCAAAGGAATTCAAGTAGGAAACCTGAAAAAAGGCTTGAAAAAAGTGTAAAAGGCAGCGTAGAAAAGGAGGGAGGGAGGGACGGACGGACTATAAGGGAGTTGGGATTCACATGCGGACAGAAACATCTCCTGACTGAAATGGCTGCTCTACAAGTGACCTGCATACAATGCAAGAGCGTTTAAGCTGACTTTCTCAAAAGCTAAAGTGCAATGTCATTGAAGATACCAAAAAAGTAATTCCAGAAGTTTTAGATTATCTTCCTTCAGTAACTACATTGCTTCCACTTTTTCTAGTTATTCTACAATAAACAGTTCAAGAGCTCCACCTTCGGGTTTAAGTTATTAATGTAGAAATATTTGCTTTCCTTTTGCATTGATTACGTAGTGCTGCAACATCCCATAGTTAGGTATATCTGCTCCTATCTTGTCAGTTTGCAGTGCTTAACTTCTCTAGGTGCATTTGCTCACTTGCCTTTTGATAACTTTGATAACTGTATAAGATGGTTGGTTTTGGTTTTTCTCTTATTAATTTATTTGTTTTTGAGGGATTATGCTTTTCCTTTCATATTATGAAACATAAATCAACCTGACAGTTCATCAGATATTTATGGACTGTGTGGACAAATAGTAGTGGCAGAAGGAATTTTAAAACAGGCTGGTTTTCAGGTAGGATTTATAATTTTCTATAAATTAGAATGCTTTTATTAAAAACAAAGCATATATTGATTTTTGTCAATGGAGACTCTGAATATGTTCTTTTGGGAGCTGAATTTCAGTGAAAAAATTAATTTTGTTTCTGCCAATGCAGCAGAATTCTAAAAGACTTAACATTTAATATTTTGGTGAGAAAATGTTAATCCATTTTGCTTTTCAATAAAACACCTCCAATCCTTCTAGGAAGTCTTTGGCGAAAATGAAGTTATTTAGCAAAATTTTGCTCCTCAAACAAAGTTGTGGAAGTGTTACATAGTGAATAAATATTGTGAAGTAAATAAAACTGTTAATCACAGAAATCCATCATGGTTTGGTTTGTTTTCTCAAGGATGTTTTATTTCTCCCTACTTTCTGAGTAGTTTCAATGGCATACTCTGCTGACATTCTGAAATGACACGTACAGGGAGATCACAGAATCATAGAATGCTTTGGGTTGGAAGGGACCTTCAAAGGTCATCTACTCTAAACCCCCACCACCCCGCCCCAGCAGTGAGCCCAGACACCTTCAACTAGATCAGGTTGTCCAGAGCCTTGTCCAGCCTGACCTGGAATGATTCCAGGGATGAGGTATCTACCACTCCTCCGGGCAACCTGTGCCAAAGTTTCACCACCCTCACTGGAAAAATTTTTTCCTAAGGCAACAGGCCTTGCTAAAACAACTGTCCCCATCTTTCCTACCAGTCCTCTTAAAGTACTGGAAGGCTGCACTAAGGTCTCCCTGGAGCCTTCTCTTCTCCAGGCTGAACACCACCAACTCTCAGCCTGTGCTCAGAGCAGAGTGCTCTGTCTCTCTGATCATTTTTGTGGCCCTCCTTGGGACCCTCTCTAACAGGATCTTTTTTTAACAGTTCTTTTAATTTATCTTGATTATTTGTCCTGATAGCTGGATAATCTGCCTTGCTCCTGTTTTCCCTACCAGCAATGTAGAGAAGTACAATTTCCATTTGTATAATAGATGGGGTGAATTGATGATTTCCTATTCTTGCTTAAATCAAGATAACAAAGCTGGGACTCAACCCCATCTCTCTTTCATTACCCCCCAAAAATGCCTTAAATACTCTTGTAAACTGGCTATAGATTATTGTTGCTTTCTGTTTTTGAATATCTAACCTAAGCTAGCAACAAGCACTGATCTGGTGCCACATAATTACTTAGCCCATCTTCATAAAATAATTGCTTCTGATGATACATTCCGTGTTTTATGGCTGTCGGTTGTATTCAGGACTTTCTATTCCTCTGTTATTTACTTTCTTTTCCGGAAGTCACAAGTATACCTTAACTCCTAGTAACCCACATTCTTTTCAAGCAGAAGGTGGCGACAAAGAACACAAAATGCTAAGGGGGTCTGCTAGACATTGCTTTCTGCTGGCTTCGGTTCTGTATCTCTGGAAACTTTGTAAAAGAAAGTCAGATCTTACTTGTATTTGAATGCCGCCTCAAAGATACTTCAGTGTCTTGTAAAGTTTTGCAATCTTTACAAACAGGTTTTTAATTTCTATTTAAAAATAGAAGAAATGCAAATTAAAATAGCCGTAAAATACCTCACATTTCATTTCATCAGTCCGGCTATCCTGGCTGTGGAATTTAACTTTATCCTAGCTGAACCAAGGACTTCTGTGACCTCAGTGGCACAGGATAATTTGCAAGTTAGAAGGCAAGATTAAAATGTTTTATCCCACGTCTATTTCTAAACCATTCAGTATTAATAAAGAATGTTCCCATCTTCTCTGGGACAGACAACTGTGAATATACTAGATCTGGCTCTAGTGTTCTTTTGGGATGCTGGGCAACATCTCTATTTTGGTGGGGTTTTTCTTCACCAAAATTTGATTAATTACAATCTTGCACTTTTAAAATCCTGTTGTTTTAAAATACCTGAAATGTTCTTTTTTGGATCACTAAGGTAATTTTTAAATGTTGGTGAGAATATGAACAAATAAAAATAGCAAAGAACTTTAATTAAAAGGCTTTATTTTGGAAGCAAGAAGAATAAAATTATACCTGGTAGATTTTTTTTCAGCCATTATTTTTCTGTAGCTTATGATACATGCTTACAAAGCTGTCATGGAAATTTACAGTCGTGGGACAGAATTTACCATCCTGGCAGGTTATGATAATAAAGACATTATAATTTTATTAGTTTTTATTAGGGATATGTAGGGGTTTTTTTTCACTTTGCTATAAGACATAACAAAGTGACCTTGAAGAAATAAAACATAAATTGTGAAGTGGGAGAGATATGTGACATATGATTTTGTACAACTACTACTAAATCCAGTTGCTTAGTAAATTGAGAAAAATACTGAAGATTTCCAATGGCAAAAGAATAATAATATTAGCAATTGCATTAACATGTGGAATTCATATTCATTTTTATGCTTCAGGATTAAAAACTGAAACACCACCTGCAAATGACACTTATTACAATTGAAAATATTTATTTTTCTGTTTTCTGCATTATAAGCTACTGTAAAAAACTGATTATTAGCTGGATCAGACATTCCTACTGACCCGAAGACTATGAAAATTGTGAAGTTATGTATGAAATGTTATATATAAGTTTTTATTATGTTTCAACAACTTAATACTGTAATGTGAATTTAAGTGGCTTCTCTTTTTTTAATGAAAGTGAACAATCATACTTGGAGATGAGAGAAAACTGTGGTGGCATTACCACCAGTTGCCGTAATGGAAAAGTGAAAGCTTTTTCTGAGCATTAATAAATTCCTGCAAGAAATACTCAAACTGTTTTCCCGATGCAGGGAAATTGAATTAGTCAGGGGTAAGATAACATTGTAATTTTGCTTATTTGATTCAGTTTTAATTACTAGTCAGATTCTACAAATCACAAATGTTGTAGTAGTAGTTGTACCTTTTTTTAGCAGCATTAGGGTAGCCTGATACAAAGCACAGAATACGCAAGTTTAGACCTCACTAGGGTGTAAACACCTAGCATCTCGTGCTTCTGAAGAGGACAAATGCTTTGCAGAATGTCAGTGGGAAGGAAAATAAAACACACTGAAACATTCTAGAAGTGATTATGACTACACCAATTGTACTTTTTAGAAACCATTGAAGATCTAGAGGCACCTGTATGCTACGTGTCACATACAAGACATGCACACCTGCTTTTCTGTAGGAAAAGGCTAAGTAAATCCCTACCTTACTCAGTTTGCTTCCTGTCTGATTATCTGTGAATGAAGTGATAGGCAGCTCCCCAGGGAGTGAGACATAACACTAAACCCTTTCTAAGCAAATACATTGAGCACTGGTGAAAGGCAATTGCTAAAGAATAGAAACAGCAAGCTGTAAGTCTGAATATCCTGGACCAACATACTCGCTATCTCCATGTGTGTGCTGGACACCAGCTGAGACAGAACGCTGCTGAAGCTTGTGAGAACCAACTAAGTGACATAATCCATTCGGGAGGATGTTACAATGCACTGTGGTTCTTGTTTACACGAACAGGTAAGTCTAGGACTAGAAAGAATTATTTTAATTTTGTTTTCTCTAGAAAACAAACCTGTTGCCTATTTGGTATTTCATTTTGATGGTGGATATAACAGAACCAGTCCCAGCATCAGAACTCCATTCAAGATCATTATTGAACCGCTGTCTTCAAATTTATATAGCTCAGTGTTAGGATACCATTGATAGATACTTGATGCTAATAATATTTTTTTATTCAGTCAGAATTTATGTCAAGGTGAATCATAACAGCCCTTGTATTTTATGTCTGACAAATCATCTGTGAAACTTGGAACTGATTGATCCAGTATTCCAGTGGAATGGACCAGGTGATGATCTTTCTTCAGGTAAGGATTTATTTTCTTACATGCCCTCCTGCATGTTTCTTACACGCCCTCCCCTTTTCCTCCAGCTCCCTCAAAGAAGCATGAGGGTTATAAAGGTGGGAATGTAAGTGAAGAAGTAACTGAGGAGTCATTGTGAGTGACTGTATGTATTTCATATAAGTTAACTTTCACTTTTTAGAAAGAAAGGAGTGGAGAAAGAAATTACTTAAATTCTCATGGAGAATTTAAACATCTTTTTTTCAGAAACATGCCTCTAATTAAATCATTGTCCTAATCTGCCAGTATGGCATGAAAAACCCAAATCTTTCTTTCTGCATGAAGTATGTTGGGCTACTTTTACATATGTTATTTTTCTCACATAATAAGGATTGCTCAGAGATCATGAATGGCTCATCAGCAATATCTTTCCAAGTCTGAGCAGAGAACCCAAGTTCTGTTTTTTGTTTCCTTCTATGTCTCACCCTTTAGTACAATTTCATTTTTAAAAAGAACAGTAAGCATTGTGATGAGTTTATAGACCTGTTTAATCTCTCGTTTTAAATTATAACTTAGTTTAGGAATCATTCATCCTTCTACAATGGCAGTCTTTCCAAATCCTATCTCCTTTCCTCTTAGTCTATACTAGCGTCTATCAGAACTCTTGTCCTTGGTGTTATATTTTCCTGTAACATGATATTAAATACCATTTTCACCATAGTGATTCTTCATTCTTAATCTTCTACATGCCAACCTTCATAGCAGAGCATTTCACATTTATGAGATACCTACTTTGAATCCGGTAAGAGACTTCACCCTCAGAATTCTTAGCATCCTTTGCTTCAAGGTGGTTTTGCTTGTACCTAAGCCCGTGGGGTATGTCATTTTACATGAAACTGCCAGTCTCCCTTGGGATGGATATATGGTGGTTAGCTGAGTGTAACTCATTGTAACTGATATATTTTAATGCATGACAGACACAGCATCAGGTATATTGCCATGTGTTTAAGTAGTAAGCTTAATCTGATCAGAGAGAAGACAACCTCCTGATTCACAAGTAACAAAAATTGCCCGTTTGAATCCTATGGCCTCTGTTTACTCAAACTGCAGTTTCAACAGTGTAGAACAGAAAACCATGGAAACCTTACATTTCTTCCAGTTGACATGTTTAAATCCTTGGGCAGATTGCTTCAGGATATACCAAGTTGTTCTGGTTGGTTCACTAGCAAAAACAGCTATGGTGGCAGGGGTTCTTGGCTCTGTGGCAGCTTCAGGTATGCTAGAATCAGCAGCAGGTGGGCAGAAAACATTTCAGTGAGAGAAGAAAACTTGTGTTTTCCTGACATAACCTTCTGTAGGGATGTGAGAGGTCCTAGAAAAATTATTTTTAAAAAGCGGTAATGATAGGACTTCAGCTTCAGCCACCACAATTTTGGATAGATACCCAAAGGTACTTCTTAGTCTCCTAGGTCTGTGGTCACTTTTTTCCTTTTTTTTTTTTTTATGTTTGTTGTGTAAAAGAATTTGATCTCTCAGCCTCCTTTTAGAAAGGGTATAATCCTGTCGCAGTTTGAAAAGGGGGTCTGTTCCCCCCACCGAAAAAATCGTAAATCGGTCCCTCGACCCTTAACAAATCCTCTCTAAGTGGTGAAAATTATCTGGGTTTTGGTGCGATTAGTTAGTCTTCTAATATCCATCATAGCAAATCTTTGTAACGGTGCATAGTTAGGATTTGTAAACCTTGCTTGATAGATTATTTCATACTTTTTCAGTGTGGTTCTAGGAAAGAAAAGAATCCTTTCAGTGGAAGTGTAGAATTGTGAATTGTTTTAGGATAGACTAACAAAATACAGCTTCTTGGCACACTTTAAAATAAATGTAATTATTTAAGCCTAAAATCTGTAGGAAGAGATCCTACCTTTCATTGTGCTATCTGTCACAGTTAGAAAAATCAGTCTTTCAGGTAGACCAGCCCTTGACACACACCTGAGAAGGTGTTCTGTGCCTCAGAAGTCTGTCTGGCTATATACATCAAACATCATGAGTAAGTGAAAGCTCACAAAGAGCAGTAAACACTTTTTCTTCTGTAGCCATTAAAAAAACAGTTTTGTTTTTTGAACAAGCAGCTTTGTTCACAGATAGTTCCAGTCCACTTGTGTGCAGTTGAAAGAGTAATGAAACATTAAACACTGCACAAAATGTAATTTAAAATCATTACAACTTTAAAATTAGTAAGTAATTTTTCTTCACTTAGCATAGTGACTCTTTTGTAGTAAGAACTGGAAATTTTACTTTGAAGTTTATAAACAGCTGTTGAGCTGGTTGAGAATAAAAGGTTTTCAAGCTATAAATGGAGGAAAAAAACCCTTCAAAATAATTGCTTCTCGTGTTCTGGATCTTAAAATTTTACTGCATAAAACAACATTTGTGATGGTGCTCTGAACAGCTAAGTAGAACAGAAAGGAGAAAGCACTCCAATCTTTATTTCCAAATGCAAAATTGGAATAGGCCTGTTCTAGTTTGGTGAAAATGAACCTAGGAATTTGGATTTACAGGAAAGTTAGTGCTTTTCATACACGCTGCTACCTAATATATGCACAGAGGCATATTTGTGTGGGAAGATTGTGACTAACCTTTCATAGGACTGAAAAACGTGTGTACAATAGTTTTGTAAAAGCAACTGACAAATTAAGTACCTGCAGTCAACCTTCCAACTACAAGCTAATCCCCAGATATTCTAAAACCTACTGATGGTATATCAAACAGATCTTCTGTGGAGAGGGAAAGAAAGAGAATCAGAATAAATATTAAGCTGCTTTTAGTATATGTGTAGGTCTCTATACTCATGCTATTCTTATAACTGATAACATGCCTTATACATGTTTCCTGAGAGGCTATCAGAGTCCTATCTGGACAACAAACCGGAGTATGTTTCATTCCTATGAAGCTTTCCAGGTGAACTCAAGTTATTATATACCACAGTAGCTTTTATTTCTATAAATACATTAACAGCAAGAGGAGAGCTAAGGAAGGTCTCCATCCTTTGGTGGATGCGGGGGGAAATGTAGTGACCCAGGATGAGGAAAAGGCTGAGGTATTGAATGCCTTCTTTGCCTCAGTCTTTAATTGTGAGACCAGCTCACTGAGTGCTCAGCCTCTTGAACGAGAAGGCAGAGGTGGGGAGCGGAATCAAGGCCCCGTAATTCACAAGGAAACAGTAAATGAACTACTGCATCAGTTAGATGTGCGCAAGTCTGTGCAGCCAGATGGGATCCACCCGAGGCTTCTGAGGGAGCTGGAGGAAGTGCTTACCAAGCTACTTTCCATGATTTACCAGCAGTCCTGGCTAACAGGGGAGGTACCTTAACACAAGAGTAAGAAGTCAAGCAAAGGAGTCAGGAGACTTGCATGGATAAGCATGGAGCTACTGCAAAAACTCAACTGAAAGGTGGAAGTTTACAGAATGTGGAGAAAAGGACTGGCCATTTAGGAGGAATACAGGAATGCTGTCAGAGAATGCAGGAAAGCTAAGGCCCACTTGGAATTAAATCTGGCAGAGGATGTCAAGGACAACAAGAAAGGGTTTCTTCAAGTACGTCAGTAGCAAAAGGAAGACTAGAGAAAATGTGGACCCACTGCTGAATGAAGTGGGTGTCCTGGTGACGGAAGATACGGAGGAGGTGGTGTTACTGAATGCCTTCTTTGCTTCAGCCTTTACTACTAAGGCTGGCCCTCACCCTGAGGTAACAGGTTCTGAGAAAGTCTGAAAAAAGGAAGACTTCCCTTGGTTGATGTGAATTTGGTTAGAGATCATCCATGCAAACTGGACACCCACAAATCCTTGGGCCCTGATGGGATGCATCCATGAGTGCTAAGGGAGCTGGCAGATGTCATTGTTACGCCACTCTCCATCATCTTTGAAAGGTCATGGAGAACAGGAGAGGTGTCTGAGGACTGGAGGAAAGCCAGTGTCACTCCAGTCTTCAAAAAGGGTAGGAAGACCCAGGAAACTAGAGGCCAATTAGACTCACCTCCAACCCTGGAAAGGTGATGGAACAGCTCATTCTGGATGTTCTCTCTAAACATGCAGAGGAAAAGAAGGTTATCAGGAGTAGTCAACATGGATTCACCACGGGGAAGTCATGCTTGACCAATCTGATAGCTGCCTGTGACATCATGACTGGACAGATAGACGAGGGGAGAGCTGTGGATGTTGTCTATCTCAACTTCAGCAAGGCTTTTGACTTTGCTACCCATAACTTCCTCATAGGTCAGCTTAGGAAGTGTGGGTTGGATGAGTGGCCAGTGAGGTGGATTGGGAACTGGCTGAATGACAGAGCTCAGAGGGTTGTGATCAGTGGCACAGAGTTTAGTTGGAGGCCTGTAACTAGTGGTGTTCCCCAGGGTTCCGCACTGGGTCCAGTTCTGTTCAACATATTCATCAATGACCTGGATGAAGGGACAGTGTCCCTTCAGCAAGTTTGCTCATGATACAAAACGATACACCAGGCGGCTGTGCTGCCACTCAGCGTAATCTGCACAGGCAAGAGAGCTGGGTGGAGAGGAACCTAAAGAAGTTCAACAAAGGGAAGTGTCAGGTGCTGCATTTGAAGAGGAATAACCCCATGCACCAGTACAGGTGAGGTGTTGACCTGAGCCATCAGGCTGTGCTGCCATTTAGCGAGACCTGGACAGGCTGAAGAGTTGGGCAAAGAGGTACCAAATGAAGTTCAGCAAGGCAAATGTAAGGTCCTGCACTGAGGGAGTAGTAACCACATGCACCAGCACAGGTTATGGGTTGACCTGCTGGAAGGCAGCTCTGCAGAGAAGGCCGGAGTCCTGGTGGACAACAGGTTGACCGTGAGCCAGCAATGTGCCCTTGTGGGCAAGAAGGCCAGGGTATCCCAGGATGCGTTAAACGCATGACCAGCAGGTCAAGGGAGGTTCTCCTCCCCCTCTACTCTGTCCTGGTGAGGCCATATCTGGAGTACTGTCCAGTTCTGGGCTCCCCAGTTCAAGAAAGACAAAGATCTACTAGTCCAATGGAGGGCTACAAAGATGATTAGTGGACTGGAGCATCTCTCTTGTGAGGAAAGGCTGAGGGACCTGGGTCTGTTTAGCCTGGAGAAGACTGAAAGGGAATCTTATCAAGGCTTATAAATGTCTAAAGGATGGGTGTGAAGAGGATGAGGGCAGATTCTTCTCAGTGGTGCCCAGTGACAGGACAAGGGGCAGTGGGCACAAAGGGGAACAGGAAGTTCTGTCTAAACATGAGGAGAAACTTCTTTACTCTGAGGTTACAGAGCACTGGAACAGGCTGCCCAGAGAGGCTGTGGCGTCTCCTTCTCTGGAAATATTCGAAACCCATCTTGGTGTGATCTTGTGCAAGCTGCTCTAGGTGATCCTGCTTTAGCAAGGAGGTTGGACTAGATGATCTCCAGAGGTCCCTCCCAACCCCTGCCACGCTGTGATTCTGTGATTATTTTCCAATCCTGAAAGGCTGTGGCGTCTACTTCTCTGTAAATATTCGAAACCCATCTTGGTGTGATCTTGTGCAAGCTGCTCTAGGTGATCCTGCTTTAGCAAGGAGGTTGGACTAGATGATCTCCAGAGGTCCCTCCCAACCCCTGCCACGCTGTGATTCTGTGATTATTTTCCAATCCTAAACATCCAGTTGGCATATATATGATTTTTGGAAGGTCTGCTATACAGTACTTGCTTAACTTGGACTTCTGGTCTTGCCTGCTCTGAAGTTTACTACAAGTTAAACACCACCAGCAGCTAATTCACGAGGCTGTTCCTAAAGACTGAAAGGTTAGTAGTCAGTTTGACTATGTAGAGGTATTAAAAGAGATAATTTACCTACTTTATCCTATTTTTCTGGGAAGTTGTTATTGGAGAGGACAACATGTCTGAGATAAAATAGAAACAGGTTTCTAGGACTGCTTTGTGAACCAATACTTGAAGACACAGCAGCAGTTAGGCATATTTGTGTAATGCTGAAGTGAGTGACACGATTAGCTTCAGTTCCTGAGTCGTATGCCTTCAGCTGAATCCATATTATTATTATTTTGTGCCCAGCTTAACAGTAAATAACCATTTGGATCCTTACTTTGTGTTTTCTCATGATGACAACTAAATTTATTTCATTATTGTGTTTAATACAAAATAGCAGTGTGCAAGCATCACCAACAGGAACTCTAATATCAGGACACTTCAACCTGTGTAGAGTTTGCATTTGTTACATTGTTTATAAGCTAACAGCAATGACAACCTGATAAAACCCTCATAACACAATATCTTATTTATGCTATCATTCCACGTAAGTGTGCTGTTGCCTCAAAGACGTTATTTTTAAAAAATATGTATTGCTATTTATGAATAAATAGGCTTATTTAGAATTTAATTTGCAGAGATAAAGACATTCTGTTTCTGTAGGAAATTGTTTTTAGAATTGGTTACTAACAGGCAGGTCATTTAATGTCATTTATAGAGCCTTAAATGAAGCTCAGTGGCTGACTGAGAAACTTACTGAATACAGTTCTTTTTACAGAAGAAACATAAAGCATAATGAAATGTAACAAATTGAATAGGCAGTAATCCTTAATAACATTAAAATACTGTGATTTTAAACGGAATTATTTTTTATGAGATTAGTTTTAGCACAGCTATATGGATTTGTTTCATGTTAATGCCTTAATTATTACCTGATTGTGTTTTTTTAAATACATATCATTTAATGATGTAATATTTGTAGCTTATCCTTTCCTGTTCTGATTAAATTTCCTTCTGTCAGCAGGTAGAAAGTCTTTGATAAAGTGAAAGACTGTAAAGGCAACATAATTTATTCATTACTAGCTCTCCTCCTTTAAAGGATATTTTATTCTTGTGGAGATGTAGGCAAGAACTATTGCCTTCAGCAAGAGCTATGTCTGATCTTGAATTTAAAAGCTGTACCAGTGCTCATTTAGAAACGTGGTGGAGCACAATAACCTAAATTAGCCTCTGATGTAAATTAATTTTACTTTGGCACAGTACCCTTCATACAGAATACCCATGACTTTTAGCAGCCAGCTTGCTTGACAGAACTGGAAAAGGAAGAAGTTTCTTTGAAATAGTTTTGATGGAAAAGGTTACAGTTTCCAGTAATGAGGACTTATATCCTTCAGTGAAGATCAAATCTGAATGTTAGTGCACAAAATTCAGGTTTCATTCAGGTTTTCATATGAAAAATCTGGAATATGCAGCAGCAAACAAAGGAAATGGGGGAGGAAAAAGCTAGGTAGAGGATCAAATGAGCTGTCTTAATTGGGTACCGTGTTTGGATGTTCTGCTGCTTCTGTCAGTTGGTTTGGTTTCTATTCCTTCATTTGTTCTTCCCTGTCACACTCTTCTCATTGCTGTGATTATACCACAGCACATTGTGACCCTGTTCTTCATTCTTTTGCTCCTGTTTTCTATTTAATGTTTTGCTCTGTTGATCTTCAGCTTTGGATAAGTAGCGTAGTTATCATGAAATAACTAGAAACAGGCATTTTATGGAACATCGGCTTATTTGTAAAAGATACCCAGGAGTGCGCTTAGCTTCTCAGAAAAGGTGAAATGGCTGATCCCTCCATAAAAGTAAATTTCATACCAGTGTGGAAACTCTTTCAGTTATTTCTGCTCACGGAGAAGGAATTCCTGTTCATCTTATTAGTTCATCTTCTGTTGATCTCTGGGGAGGAGTATTCAGGTTTTAAGCCCTTTAAAATACCTTTGTGATAGTTGACTAAAAAGTATGTAACTACTATAACTGGCCACTATGTGTGAAATGAAATATTGTGCCACATACTAAGGCACATTTTGTATGCTTCTTAACCTTGGCATTCATTTCCTGATCCCTTTACTGTAATCTCCTGTCAGTTTAAAATAAAAACAAAATAATAAAGAGTAAACCTCTAAGGATATAAATAAGAATGTTGACTTGCAAAATCTCTCTTAACTATTTCCAACTGGCCCAGGATACACTATTTTATAATTAAAAATGTTCCAGGCATGCAAAATTTATATTTTTGTTTATAAATTAACGATTTAAATTGGCAATTTTATTTTCAAATACATAAATCACTTTTCTTTTTACTTCCTGTATGTTCCTCATAATCTCCCACATTTTTTCCTGCAGCTTATTCTGATCCTAATACTATGAGTTCATGGCCTGGTATCACACAGCTCTCTGCAAGAGTTGTCATAACATTTCTTTTGAGAAAACATTGCTGCACATAATTGTTGCTGAACTTTCTTGTGTGGTTACGTTCATTCAGAATGTCATCATGTAAAAATGCAGAGATGAGGTCTACAGAGCAAAATCTTTCTATTTTCAGGTAAAAGTCTACCTAGTAGTTAGAATCTTTATAGTTAATGGAATGTATTTACTGCTTATATGCAGAAAGTATTGCAAGGGTTTAATAGTAAAGTTTCTTGATGGCAAAAACTACTCCTTCTGAACGCTGAAACTATATGAAAAACAAAGTCTCAACTCCTTTATGCTGTGAGCGAAGTCTGAAGGAACCTGTAAAACAGTACCAATATGTGTTCAGTTCACTTGAAGCACTTTGGGTTTTACCTGCCTGTTAATAACAAAGAGACACTATATATAATTGTTGAGTTGAATGTACGTAAGAACGTCTGCAGTATTTTCTTGAACTCACTGTTTCGAATTATTTCAGCCCTTAAAAGGCCATTGTTTTCTTGTTGTATTAGATTATCACTACGTATCAAGACATGCACTTTGAAAAGATCCCTTTCTGAACGAAGTATACCAATTATACTTAATTTTCCACTTTCCAATTTAAATTTTCTTGAAAATTAAATACTGTTGCTTATAAAAACAATGAAAGTATAGTCAGTTGTCTTTCTCTGAAAACTGTATTTGTAGTGGAGAGCACTGATGTATCTGAAGAGTCTCATTACTGGTAGCGTAGTTAGTTAAGGTTAATTCTAAGGTTATTGAGACTACATATATGACATCTAGAAAATGTGCAGGCTTTATAGAATATTTTAGCATTAGAAGAAATTCTCCAGTTAAGAGGTTTAGGTGGATGTAAACTTTGATATGACCCAGTGGTAAACTACGTGTTCTTAAGTAGCTTGAAGTCTTTACAATTACTTAGAAGAGTTAAAATCACGCTAGCAGATAATTTTATTCTTGTCAGCTTACTCTCAGTTCTGGAGAGCAGTCCAGCAGCTTAGTTAACTATTTCCCAGGCCATCAGCATAATGGTAGTACTAGTCAGTCAATAAGTAATGTGGACCCATGCAAAAGGATTACTAAAATGTAACAAAGCTTCTTCTTCAGTTCGAAATTGCAGTCTTGCCTCGGTTCTATATGTCATTCCTACAAGAATGTAAACAGTTGAGTGGATGAGGCTCAGGAACTGATGTGTGTGTCTGTGCAGGGGTGGGGAGGAGGGAAAGCCTTTAAAAGCACTGGATATTACCCTGATTGATTGTTCTTGAGAGAAAAACCGGAGCCCACTGGAGAAATAGACAGAAGCTTGAACTGTTAGGGTTCCTGAATGACTGTTTTAAAATCTGAGTCTTCATAAAACCACAATGGCAGACAGGACAGGCAGAGAGGGATTAGCTTGTTTCTTTTGAAAGGATTCAGATATTTATAAATCTGGGAAGAGTTCAGAATTATACATTTCCTTGCCATTAGAATTTAGAAATAAATGACAGTTCCTGTAAAATATTTAAGTATACTGAAAATTAGACATAGATGTGTAATATCTGTAAGAGGACAAGCTCTGTGATTTCTTTAAAACATTGCAAGTTAGATATCTGAAATATGGTAAAAAGTCCTAAATACTTGCATCAAAACTGAGGAGAATCTTGAACCAGTAAAGAGTCAATTTAATTGACTTTGGTATTCTGTAAATGGATTGTGTTTTGTTACAGTTGCTTCCATAGAGAAAAACATGCAGGCTATGTCAGCAAAGCACTTGTGATCCATATAGACTAAACAAGATACAGTAGATGGAAGAATAAAAAGGCAACTAACATAATAAGGTTCTCTCACCATTAAGTGTAATAACCTAAAAAAGGAAATATACTTTGTTTAGTAAATTAATAAATTGATATAAAAGTTTTAGTGGCTATTAAGCTTGTATCAGGTAAAATTTCTAATACTCTATAGCTGTTAGGGATAAGGCAGATCACAGGATCAGTCTATATTAATATAAAGAGTGTGTAAAAAGTGGCAAGACAATTGGAAAATTTTGAACATGTGCTATCTTATAAGTATCAAACGCACTGTTTTGCAATGCAGTGCCTTTCTGTGTTTTTCCATCACTTCAAGGTGATTTTATTACCGACCTGGCAGAATGTTAGCTGCTTGAAGGTGTTCGGCTTTTACAGTAGAGAACCAGAAGCCAGAGTCTTGCTTTCTAGCTTAATTCAGAGATTCTTAAAGGGGAAAGGGGAAGGGAAGTATAGGGGAATACCAAGAAACAGTAGCTACGCAAATCATGCTTTGGGATTCCAGTAGAGGGATGAGGGAATCTAAAATAACATTGTACTCATTAAACAGCTTCCATCCTGTCCACTGAAAAAAGCCCTGAATCTGTGGAGAAAGCTTATGATCAAAGTTCATATTTTTCATACAGACAAGTGGGTCAAATTAAGAGAGCATGAATTAATTTGGTTTTGACAACTTGTGTGTACTGAAACTCCAAGCCTATTAAAGGGTTTTTTTTTCTTTTAATCTTTCTCTCTATATAATTAATCCCTGTATACAAATGAAGGACAGTATGGATATGAAGCATTGATACTTTATACTTTTAGATTTTGTCAGATTGCTAATAGGTCTATTTTTTGTTAGATATTTCATGTATTTTAGCCAGTTGGAAGTAACTTTTAAGATTTTAACTTCTATGACTTAAAATCTTTAATATTGCAGTGGAAGACACTTTGTAAAAATTGGTCCAGTTTCCAGAGAAAATAAAGGAATTTTAGAAACCAACATTGCCTTTGGCTAGGGAGATGGAATAGAGCTCCCTTGTATCCTAACATTTCTGTGATTCTGTGCTGCTGGTTCTGCACTCATTGAAAGGAATGTTTTTCCTATCCTAAAGAAGATTGTATTTGTGCAAATCTCAAGTAAGGGAATTAGTCTTCGTGATTCTATTCGATTGATATTAGAATAATAATCCCCTTATTTAACTTGGCTTCAGGAGATGGAATGTATGTCTGAAATGTAGGTGGACCTAAATAATAGTACCCATGCAGATGGGAAAGCTGCAAGTCTGTTGATGTTGGGCTACAGATGTCTAATGTAGGCAAAATTGCCATGGATTAGCTTTTAAAGTTCTTTTTGTATAATCCTGAACACATTCAAAGACACTGCATACTTCATCAAGGTTTATCTAAATTAAAACCAACATATCCAAGAATATCAGATTGCCCTCCTGTTTCCATTTTTCTACAATCAAAAGATTTAATCAAAAGTACATTCTTTAATTCTTAATCCTAACACGTACTCACATTCCTTTGTCTCTTCTTGTCTTCTGACCCTCTTTGTATTCTGTCTCTTCTTTGTATTCAAAGATTCTGAAAAAATATTACTTGCTTACATTTAGGCAAAAACATCTTATAGAGAGAATTGTTTTAAGCAACAAGTGGAAGTTAGCAGGAAAAGTTCTGAACTGTGCCTGAAATATACTACATGGAAGGTACTCTACAAATGGTATGGGTTGATCGCTGCTATCCGAGGTATGGAATGAATGTTCTAAAATATCGAGACTGTTCAGCATGTTGTGGTAAGTGATAAAGTAACTTATTGTACAAAGTATTAAACACCATTACAATGGTTTTTTGCTCTGATTGAACTTAGTACTTTGCTATTTAGCTTCAGAAAATTGTTATGCATACTGTTTTGGGCTGTGATCCTGTCAACGCTGTCAAAGTAACCGATTCTAGGTCAGGTTAGTACTTGGATAGAACTTTTGTAAGATCTTGTTGATTTAGCTTTTAAGCCAGACCCACAATTTCTATGGATTGATTTAAATTAAAATCTATCAGATTAAGTTCAGGCCTCTAGATAGCAGTGGGGTTTTGGGAATTAGCATAGAAAATAAATCTGTGATCTGACAAGGTATGTTTCAAGTACTGTTTTATGATGAGACAAACAAGACAATTGTTTTTATTCTTAAATTTACAAAAGGGGGTGCGATTATGCAATGCTTTCATCTAATTACGAACTTAAATGTTACCTTCCAGGTCTGAGTAAAGTTAGAATAATAGGTAAAATAATCACTCTGTATAGCTTTACAATTCAAGTTAAATCTGTAAGTATTTGTGATCCATTTGAAAGAGTAAAGAAGTGGTGTGTGTGTGCGTGTGTGGGGGAGGTGGGGATGGGTGATGAATTCTAGTAATGTTGTCAATTCTCATATTAAAGAGAGTGATCTCACCCTCCTTAGATGCTAAGGAGTATGGTGTTTTAAAGAGTGGCTTTGCCAGATTGCATTTTGCACAAGAAAAGGTTATTTATCTGATTCCCAAATATTGAGCCTGGAGTCTTAGGTGAACAATGGAAGACAGGACACATAGAGCATAGGTCTGTAGTCAGCCTCTTGACAGAGATGATTCCCTACAGACCTGGAAATGGTGAAAGAAAACACCGGATTATGTATTGAATGACAATTTACAGAATGGAAACACTTTGAAAAGAAATAATAAGAATATGGAAGAAAACAGAAGCAACTCTGAAATTGCAGGACAAAATGTTTCCCTATGTGATATTTTTTTCTAATTTGTCTTCATCAGAAGGAATTTAATTTTTTTGGTTCACATCTACAAGGAAAAAAGTGACAAATATCTGGAAGGAACATATATAGATAGAAATTTATTACATTTATTTCAACACAGAATATTGTACGTGATTTCAAGGAAAGGTACATCTTCTTTAGGTTGATCTCTTTTGTACAGACTCAGTGTTTTGGGCTTTCCTCCAGAACATCTTACTCCATTCTAAAATAATTTGTACACTTTTTTCTTTAAAAGACAACTTTCATCTTAGCTCTGGTGGCTGTTCAGTGTAAGTAGTAAAAAATACTGTTTTCTTAGCTGCCATGCTTCTTTACCTTCTGCACTAGACAGAAGGTCTACATAGGCCCTACACCAGTGTCAACCCAGGAAGCTGATCCCTGTTCAGCTGGGATCCTAACAGACACCTCTTTGGCAGATACAGGGGCAAACTTTAATGTCTGAGGTACCTGAGGACCTGAAACACTCAGTCCTGAAACTTGATTGATTACTACTTCCCATAGCTGAGGATGTAATTCTGTCAGCACACTCAAACATACTCCCTTTTCCTTAGCTGGTAAAATGGTAATTTCCTTTCCCAGAATCCAACCCACCATATCACAGGCAGTAAAACTGAAAGGGTTCTCTGCTTATCATTCTGTCTCAAGGCAAGATAGGAGCTTCAGTTACTCCTGACAGATGTATCCTGCATAATTTTTAAAACCTTGGAAGACTAGATAGACTCCCAAGAAAATATAACTCGGTACTATTGGAAATAGCTTTTGTATATCCTAGAAGACTCAGAACATTTTCTTTTAATGATATTGTCTTCATTGAACTAAACCACCTCAAGTTTAGTATTTTAGGTTGTGTTTGATAGACTTCTGTTCAGCCTGATCACTTCTGCTCAGCCTAATTACTGTCCACTATGGGTTCTCTGCATTAGTTTTCAGTGCCTCAAACTTCATGCAGCAGTTCTCAGGAGACCACGCTAACATGAGAGAGTAAGTTGTGATTTGCTAAAATCTGTAGATATATGTACATATTTCTACTTAAATAGAAAATAAAATATTTCCTTTAGATCTTTGTTAGTGGGGGAGCTTTTTCAGAAACATTTTGATAAACGCATATCATAGAAGTACAACTGAGTTCAACTTCTTGGGTTATCCAGTAGTTTCCCTTGTAGTTGCAGGACCCAGGTCCTGTAATCCAGTTAAAACAGTTTTAAAGTCGATTTTAGAACTATTTGGGAGTTTTGGTCTCTTTAGCTACTCTTGTTTTGCAGCTAGAAGTACAAGCTTTCAATCTAAATTAATTCATGGAAAGTTCATACTCGTTTGTCCTGATGGGAGAGAACGCCCTGTAGCTAAAGTAGATTTTTTTTTTTTGTCTTATTTTGTAATCAGAACAAGCCAACTACTTTCTATCTGTTTTTGCAAGAGTTTGCATTCAGCAAACCTGTATCTCATATGTCCCCTTTTGAGTTTAATATTCTCACACAGAGATGACGAGAATTTAACATGGTATTTCAGATAAGCCCTTACCAGTGCCTTTTACATCACTTAGTAAAGTCTAAGAGCAAGCTCGTGTAATCCCTTTAGCAATTTCTCTCCAACTCTTATTTCCCTTTTAAGAATCATCCAGTACTCCTTTTTAAAATTTCATTCTAATTATAGTTTTCTGTAGTTTATTACATTTCTATGTGAAAGCACCTGATATGTGCCATATCAGCAGGTGCTTTCAAATTAATTACGTGTTTCATCTTCATTGTAAAACAACATAAAATTTTATTACTGTCTGCTTACCTGCGTGTGTTTCAGCATTCATTCATGGAATCTTTACATAATATAGAAGTCTGATCAGCTGTTCTGTGGTTTCTTGGATTCTTTCTTCCTTTTCTGAAAAATTTATAATACATTTCTTACCAGTCATAGGTTAGCACCAGTCATAGGGTATCACCTCAGATGTACTGCAAACCTTAGATTATAATCTGTGTTACCCTTCCGTGGGCCAGTTCTATTTTGGAACATAGAAACAGGTACTACTCAGGCTTTCGCATTTAAGTTCATTAAACTTTGAATAGTACAACTGTTTTTAGTCTCCCAGTCTTCATAAGGATAGGAGAGAATGGAAAAGGTTATGGAGTAGGCTGAAGAACATGGAGAAACAAAACAACCTATGCATATCCCCTGCAGGTTTCATAAACAAACCTACTCTGCTTTTACTTTTCATGCAGCAAAATAGCTGGATATTCAGGTTACACCTGTTCTCTTTCCTCCATTGTTTTTAGAATATCTATCTTCCTACCTATTTATCATGTAGTGTTCTGGTAGTTCTGGTTCCTCCACGCTGTTGTGCAGTGCTCTCTAACAATGCATCATTTATTTCTCACTACCATCACACACTTTGTGCACTAAGCATAACTCTTCACTTACTGTACCACCTACTAACCTAAATCTCCTGCATTAGAACTTGCATTCATTTTTTCCCCATGCTTCAGTCTCATGTTCTTTTATATCATACCACATACTCATTTGGTTTTTTCCTCGCTTTGCTTTTATATTAAAATGGCATTAAATATTGAGTATTGTCTCAACTTCTACTCCCATTTTCTAGCCTAACCCTCTTTCTGTATTAGTCAATTAAACACGTTAACCTGATTAGTCACTGTGTGATGTATCTATCTTTACAGAAATCTTTTTGGCAGAAAACACTGGTGGTAAAACATATAAAAATTTCATCAGGTACCAGATAGGCCTCAGGCAGAACCCTTTACTGAGTGATTTTGTAGAGGCAATGACTTAAAGGCACAGAACCACTGCTGGTTAATAATTCCATTTAGTCTTCTGTGTCTGTACAGAAATCTTGAAAAACAGATGAGTATAAACATCTTAGAAATTACTTCCTGTGATTTTACCTTAACTTTAATGCTTTTCTGCTTTTAAGGCACTGTTTATATTAAATAAGGCATATTATTTCAGGACAAGTTAATTAAATATTAAGTTAATTAATTATTTAATATT
>NW_010408686.1:18860-27557 GCF_000710305.1 Buceros rhinoceros silvestris | reverse complement strand
CTTCCAATCAGATGATTCTGTGATTCTGTAACGTGACAGTTTCAGTAATCCAATAAATGTGAATTCAACCCTGGGGAAATAGAACCATTCAAAAATGTAATTATAGGCTTATAAAAATCATACTTTCCTAATATTTCATTGCTTTCCCAAGAGAAATACATTACCCTGGGGATTGAAATGGGTGTGTATTTGCTGCATCCATTATTATAAACATGAAATCTGCTGCCATTTCTACCTACAAGATGCTAGACTGAGGTCCTCTTACTGTAGCAACTCCATTGAAATCAGAGTACTTAAGTCAAACAAAATCAGCATGGGTTTAGATGAGAATCAGACGTATTCAAACAATTTTATTTCTGCTCCTTACCTCACACATAGGTCCAAACTTCATCTTTTCATAGCGATGTGTTGGCTCCAGTGGACTTACACCAATTTACACTAGATAAGGACCAGAATATGTAAAACTGCAAAAAAGTCCATGAATGGAATATGTCAGTAGGGACATGCTTTCATGGGGTAAGGTCTGTTCTTCACCCTTCTAGCAAAGAAATGCAAATCAAAATCATTTAATCACCCTGAAAAGCCTTAACAAAATGACTGCTGTCATCCCTGTTGCTTGTAAGCAGACCTTGAGGTCAAAGAAGCACTCTTTCATGACAGCGTTCACTTGCCCTGTCCTTCAGCTGTGGGGGTAGATCAGCAACCTTCCCCTACGAGAAATGCTATGGAGATTCCTCAAAAAATATGTTTGGTTGGAAAATGGATGAGGATTTTTCAACAGAACTGTTCTTCTTTGGAAAATGTTGATATTTTAGTATTGGTGTCCAGCAGTTAAAAGAAGAAAATAACTCCTGTCTCCACCACCTTTTTCTGCCCCAACAACCCAAGCTTAGGTAGTTTGCAGGTTAAGACACTCTTCGAGGACTGAGACACTCAGGTGAGAATCTCTGCTCTTGGTCATTTGGATGTGAGTGAGTCTCACTTTTTTCATTGCTTGTGTACAAAACCAGTAAAGTGTATTTCATTCAGACATGGAGTGGAAAATTGTTGAAATCTCCTGTCTTGGGTGTATTTGGCAAGCTGTTTGCGGTGGGGAACTGCAAGGGCAGCCACTGTGAGGAGAGGCCAAGGGTTGTCCCCCAGCTCCACCTGACCCACCACAGGGCACAGCAGAGCCCCTCAGCCAGGATAGTTGCCATCACCTCATCAAAGGGTGTGAGCGTAACCTGCAGCAATAACAAAGGGAGTGGAGATCAAGCAGGGGAGAGGAGAGGTGTCTGGAGCAAAGCTGAGCCTGGGAAAGGCAGAGGAAAATTCTTTTCCCTAAGTATTGAAATGTTTTTTCTTTATTTCCCAATACCTGATTCAGCAGTTAAATGTTTATGTTAGTTGGCAGTAAATTAAGATAATAGCCCAAGTTCTGCTTGCTTTGTCCATAAGAGTAATTGCAGGCAACAGTAAGTGATCTACCTGGTTTTACCTCAGCCCACAAGTTTTCTCACTCTTGTTCTTCCTATTATCTCCCCTTCCTGCTGGGGAGGGTGAGTAAGCAGCTGGCTGTGTGTTTGGCTAGGATCAACCAAACACATCCCCAAAACATTTGTGGCACAAGAAAACCATTTCCTGTCCTCTTTGACTGGTGGTGTAACTGTGGAGATTTTGAAGAGGCTGTCTGAAACAGACACAAAGTCTCACCATCAGGTTTCTAAGGATCCCTGAGTGAACTATCTGCTAGGAATGATATTGTAATCTGCGGAAGGCAGGGAAATAGACGAGGTGATCCCATTTCCTATGACCATATGGCTTAGACTCCCATGTTTCTAATGCTCCCACTACCACAGATCTGATCACTCAAAAATGGCAAATGAAAGAGGTCTGCTTTCATGGTTATGAACATCCACAGGTGGATAGTTTTGCTCTTGTCATGAGGAACCTCCTTCAAAAGCTGGATTTCAGATAATGTCACATTTATTTCATTATGCCTCATATAAGAAGAATTCAAGGGTGATTTTTTACGGTATTAAATAGCAGTGTAACAAAGTAATCTCTCTGGATTACTTTGCTGCTCTGTCAGCAGCAATGCAGACACCACATGAGTGAGTGCTTCCTGGAGTGCCAGGAGTTAACCAGACTAGGAGGATCCAGACAGAAGTTCAAGGATGATACTGAGGAAAGAAAAACTACAACTTGATTGGGTTTTTTGTTTGTTTGTTTGTTTGGGTTTGTTGGTTGGTTGATTTGGGTCATTCCTAAAGGTGGTAAACTGGCCATCCAAGAGAAGATTGTTAGTTGCTGTTCTTTCCCTGTTGGCCAGCGAGAATATTCTGGACTTTTCCTCCAAGCTGGTACAGATGAGGCAACTTAGCTTCAAAAAAACTCTTACCATGTGTGACACAGTCTGTTGCTCTTCGCAGTTTAGACCGCACTGTTGGAGTGAGGACACTGCAGACCTAATGTGCTGTGGTCCTGATGTATGAGTGTTAACTGGGTGGTGCTAAAAACAGCTAATAATAATCTTGAGAGAAGAAGAGCTTGTTGCCTTTTTCCGAATAAGCAGAGCAAATAAATCAGTGCAAAATTAGTTGGAGTTTTCCTGTCAGCAACAATTGCCAAAAATATCCACTGGAAGAGGCAGGAAGATAAGAAATATTTAGTAATTTTTTTGGTCTACCATATTTTTTTAATCACAATACTTCACACAAGTCTATCCAATGGTGTATCCTTGCACAGAGAGCATCAGCCAGTCATTGGTAACTCATGCTGCTCCTCGGCGTTCTAAATACATAGGGGTTTGCATCTAGGGAACTGAGGATAGCTCTGTCACAGATGAACCTGTCCATCATTTTATTACTGAGAGTGTTTCTCCATACTGTGCAAGTTCTCAAGCCATTAAAAGTTGTTTTTTTTCCTTGAGGTTTTTTTCCCCACAAAAATCATTATCTTAAAATGTTTTTGCCTAATTTAACAGCAATTACTGTTAATATACTTCCATGGTGTAATATTATAATGTAAATTTAGCTTGACTGCATGAGGACGCAGGGATTTGCAAGTGTTGTTGAAAGTGTTGCTGTGGGAATCCACATTAAACTGTGAAAGCAAGATCCTACACTTTGTCTGTAATAAATCTGAAAGGCTCCTGAGACCTTCAACCTTATCCTCCAGCCATGCCCAGCCTTGTAAAATGAATCAGTCAAAAATGGGATTCTTGCTGCCAAGCAGTGGCAAGACCATTGGAGGCAGCACCTGCGTTTTTCTCGAAAAGATCCCATGTATAAAATAAAGAGAAAGTACTGGAGTCCAGCAAGTGCCGTGCTGACCTTTAGGATATTTTCAGACTAACAAAACCCAGCACAGCTCTGAAAAAAATGTGCATCTTTGGTGTTATTTTAGCTCACAGCTCAACATTTTCTGCCCCCATTCTGATGGCTTGCTGAAGCCTGTCCCGGGACTGCAAGAGCCCTGAGGGATATAGGATGTCAACAAGCACACTCTGGCCAGATCTGTCACCCTGCGGTGTTGAATGTGACTGCTATGCATGCAGGCTGGTGACAAGCCCGTCCTGTGTCCAGATGGGGCTGGCCAAGCTCGATGTGTTCCAAGCAGAGGGGTGTGTCTTTGTCACTGGCATCAAACACAGCATCAGGGAGGAAAACACTCCACATGTTTTCTTTTCCAAAGAAGAATTGCTGCAAAAAGCATGACACAAGAGATGAAGGCATGGCATGAGAAGGGAGTTGTTGTATCACTCTATTTTCACCCATGAGATTAAGGAACTGCTGTTTTGCCTTTTTCTCCCTGAAGAACATTTCAACATTGCCCAGGTGTACTTCAAGGAAAGGGGCCAAAGCAGCAGCAAGCCAAGACGTCAGCGCCAAACAAACTGCGAAGTGTCTTAAACCCGAGTTACGTGAAGGGAGGCCTCTTGCCTGTATCATTGAGACCTATAATGCCCAGATATTAGGTCACCTTGGCCCCTCTTAAGAAAAAGCATGTGTTCAAGGAAAGCAGATTGTCTTGGCTGTCAGTTCCTGCTTTAGCCCCTGTTCAGTATTTTCTATTTGAATTTGGCTACCCTAGCCAAACCCTGCTTGGATGATTGACATTTTTATAACAGACTAGCAAATTGCAGATGACAAATGATTTACAACTCCTGCAGATTTATGAAGCTTTAGATTTATAAACATTTTTGTAACTATGCCACAGCTATCTAAATGTTTCCAAACAGAGAGAAACAGAAGCTCCCAAAGAGTGAAGACCTCAGTATTAGTTCATTATTCCAAAAACTGGAGCTTTGTTATGGAAGCAGCCCCCTCACTTGTCCTGTCTTTTACCCTTTGCTCCATTCCTCCACTCTTTCACTTTCATTGCCCGCTTCCCATTCTTTATCCTCTTGCTTGCCCAAGTGCTTTCACCCTTATGAATTTGAATTCAATTGTGCAGAGACTGCACATGTTATGCTCATTTCTCAGACATTCAGAAAGCTTGAGGATACTTCTTTTAAAGGCCTCAAATATGAAAGCAACTGATGCATTTACAGACTGTGACTTTCAATGAAATGCAAGCATTTCACTTTCCATGGGACAGCCTGTTGCACCCATTCACTCCTCCCAGTGCTTTACTGACAAGAATGTGCTCATAGAGAAAAAAACATGAAATAAATCTCTTTATTCAGACACTGAGCTGCACCAGGGTGACAGTACCACTCAGTATCCGCGGTCCAGAAAACACCTTCCCACAGCCACCCCTTGAACACTTGCAGACTTTGCAAAGCCATCACCCCACTCCAAGCCTGCCCCGCACATGGCTCAATATTCTCCTTGCCAACACCATTGCATGTCTACTATAAAACACATTTGGCCAGCCAGTGCAAGTTTTGGACAAACAGGTAGGCTCGGTGTGGTGGCACAAACTGTGCCAGCTGAGGTTGACTCTCCAAAATGTAAAGAATTAAGCATGGTGCTGCGGCACTACTCGTGACCTGTTTTCATTTAAACATCAACCTCCCATAACCTTCCTCTTTTTAAGTTCCTTGCTCACTTAATTAACTGTAAGCCTTCCTTTCCATATACTTTGTCCCTCTGCTAATCTAATTCACTGCAACCTCCTCGAAACAAGGCGGTGGGCTTCATCACTGAAATTCATGAGTGAAATTTTAATTTCATTTAGTGGTCAAAATGGGAGGGCAGAGGTGCCAGCATGGAAATTCTCAAGTCCTGGTATAATGATGTTGCAGCTCGTTGCTCAGCTGTAGAAAATGTCAGGGTATTTTATGAGGTGCCGCTAAAGCATATCAGACCTTTCTACGCCAGGATTGCACTCTCACTAAGTTCTTAATGTTCTAGTCCAGCAGAGACCTTGCTCCTGGTACAAATGCTGGGATTGGGGCTTTTCATTGGCTTTATTGTAGGGCCCTATGGTTATATTCTCCAAAATCTGAGTAAGATCTTAGATTAACATCTGGTGGGAACCTCTCGTACCATGTTGACTTCTTGGGAATACATTTTTACCAAGAGCAAACAAGTCCCTCTTCAGACAGCTGCAAGGCTCTAGTGTAAATGCCTGCTTGGAAGCACACTGTGAGATGTAGAAAGGGTTGCAATTTTCAAACATAATTTTATTCTGTTTGCACAATGCTGTAGCACCTTCTCTCATGCTGCCCTGGCTGCCACTAGGAACCACCTTCTCGATCAGACATGAGCCTAAGCCTGAAGAGGATTGCTGCAAGAAAGGTAAAGTGTTCAATCCTACTACAAGTGAAAGAAATCACCGGAGGCCTTGTGCTGGAGCCTGATCTGCCCACTGCTGTATTATAGAGTTTCCCTGTTCAGCTGCAAACAAGTGTCCTGATGCTGAAGGAGTCTACATCCAGGCACATCGATGAGTGCCACATTAGCTGCAATTTCTGCTCAGAGCTCCACATCATGTCCTCCATTAAAAACTGAGATCAGTACAATCTAATACAAGCTTTTGTCCTGGTTTAAGATAAACAGGGTTGCTTTGTTTGTGATGGACACATCAGTCAATTAGTGTATTCCTCCCATGTACATCAGCGCATCTCACTGGTTGTGGAGTTTTTGGTGGGCTCAGTGTTTCTTTAAAAATGGTGTGCAGATGGGAACTGTGCCCATTTTTACCCCCTCGGACCTGCCACGACCTCCAATTTCTCCCTGCCACTCGGCACTGCTGCTGCCATGATGTCTACTGCAGGTCCCCCCTGTGCTGCCACTTGCTGCTGCTGCCGTGTGTGCCTGCTGCAACTGCTGATGTCAGTCGTTTTGCTCCATGGCCCAGCTGTGGCTTCAGAACGAGGGCTGCAGCCAGACTGCTGCTGCCACCGCTCCACTTTGCACCTCCCTGCCAGCGCCACAAGCCGCCACCATTGAACAGACTGGCAGCCTTTTTCGCTGTGGTTTGAGTGCACCACCCCCTCCCCTGCCCCTCACTGCACCAATTCTAACCCTATATCAACTTGTTAATACCTTGTGGTTCTATACATATCTTTCTATCGTCATTACAACAGTTTTAGTTTCCCAAACTTAACAGAGGCCTCACAAACTTTTTTTTTCTTTTCTTCCTATCTCTTTTCTTAACTCTTTCTCCTGGAACAGAAGAGGGCTGATTAGAGAGAGAGTTCGTCCTGTGATTGGCCAGCCTTGGCCAACCGGTGACAGCTTTTCAGAAGGTCTTTTCTGGAGAGAGGAATGCCTGTCTTTTGGAACTGTTTTTTCCCATGTGTATGCTAAATGCAAGCAATGAGTTACTGAAGTGCATGTGTATATGTGCATATGTGTATATGTGCATATGTGTATATGTGTAATATACATTTCTGGTAAAGAGATTTTGGTTTGAAACAGCAGTAAGCACATTTGCCTACGCATAAATTAAAGGCGAGGAGCTATAATTAGGCAGGAGAGCCAGAACAGAGACCTGCAAGGAAACAACCAGTCTCTCATTTGAGTAAGCAAGAGAGTCTGCTGATTGCTGAAAGCAGCTTTCTCACTCTTCTAACACAAAACTTTCTGTCTTTAAAGGCAAGATGTTCCCCACAAGGATTTGCTCAAAAGGTAAAAATGAGAGGGAAGCAATTCTGCAGCATTGATTGCTGCTGGAGCCCAGTAACCTTAACCGACCTTAGGTGTCTCCATGCTCCAGCTCTATATCTCCTCTTAGCTCATTCTGCAAGAGCTACTTAACCTAATTACGGAGGAGAAGACACCTCAAGACTGTGGCAGGCGATGAAGTGGGGGAGGGTGGACAATGTATGCTTTTGTCATGTGTCCTCATGCATGATTTGTACAAGATAAAAAAAAAAATTCCCTCTTGCCTTAAAATGATAAGCTCCACCTATGCAAGCAAGGGAGAGACAAACCAGGAAACCTGTGCCCCGCTATGCAGCTGGGCTGCACTTCCCAGCAGGCTGCACTCCCACATTGCCCAGGGCTCCGGCACTGCTGTCTCCTACGCTGGGGACAAATTATGTGGCACATGTAGGTCTGCCTCTGCAAGGACTGCACCATCCTCTGCTCTTCCTACGGGTGGAGTCCAGAGGCAAGCTGTGAAAATGAGTAGAGGATCACTATAAATTTCCTGCATGGAGATCTTGGTGGCAATAGGACTGTCAAGCTGGAGGCAATGTGACAGCTGTGGAACACAGCAAATTATTATGAGAATAGCGAGCATTTTTGGCTTTAATTCCTGTAGCAGAAAAACAAGAGGGCATCTGTGAAATGAGCCCGGCAAAGTTTTCTTCCCAGATTTTTCTTGTGTTCCTATGTGAGCTGGAGATGGGATTAAATAAAGTGTTTCAGTAGTGCTTTAGAAAACTCTTGCTATATAAGGAAAGAATAAATAAAATGCAGAAAGAGGCAAATCCCTCCTTAGATCTTATACATGCCTGTAACTTTCAGCAATTAAAAAAAGTTCTTCAAATGGTGACTTAAGCAAAGGGAAAAATTCTCCACAACAGATTTTTTACACCTTTTTCTGAAATGCTTAGTTTAGCCATGTGGGGGGAAATATCATAAATAGAGGGGCAGTAAGAGTCAGTGCGATAATAGCACTATTCTAGACATTTCTGAAAGTAGATCATCAATGAATGGTACGAAACACAATCACTGAGGTCTAAGCCAGACCGTGCAGGGCTGTTTGCTGACAAGACTCATACATGTAATTTGCCTTCCTGCCTTTTGCAGGAGAAGTGTGGTAAACTACTTCAGCCATTGCTGCCCACAGCCTTGAGGATAGAGGAAGGGAGAAGGATGTTTTTTGTGTTGGAAGATGAAGGGGATCCTCCCACAGGCTTCATCCCAGTTCTTGTATAAGGAGAGCTGCAAATAATTTTTCATGCCAACACATGAAGAAGTTCAGCATCAGAATTCATGTCGCTTTGCTGGGTAGAGAGCAGGCAAGCAGTGCTCAATGGGGATAACAGAGCTGCTCTCCCACCCTTTTGTCATGCCATCTCAGGTCGCTAGTACAGTGGGGAAGGCAGGCTTGCCCTTTCTCTGCACTATGCCTGGTGTCACAGGCTTCAGAGAGCAATCAGGACAGAATAAGGACAAGACAGTTCTCCAGATTTGCTCATATTCTCACTTGGAGTGGAACCAAGCCTTCCACATGTTTATTTGTGAAATCAACATTTTTCAGTACGGTTGTTTTCAGAACAACCTCCTCTTGCCCCAGGCAGTCCTGCCTGGG
>NW_010408686.1:16055-18743 GCF_000710305.1 Buceros rhinoceros silvestris | reverse complement strand
CCTGCTGAAACCTGGATGACACTACAACACGCTGCTCTGATGAAAGACTTTGGCTTCAGTAAACCTGCAAACAGTGATGCATTTGCATTTCACCAGAAAAGTCCTAGCTAGCTGTAACCCTGAACTGATGTGTGACCTTCAGGCATGGTACAGCACAAATAATAACAGCATGTCTGGTTATTATACAGCAGGGATGGAAAGGACAGCATGAGGGTATGAGTTAATAACATGAGTCCTGACCACACCATAGAGTGCCTAACAAGGAGATTTGACTCATTCCTGAAAAACGGCAAAGCGATGTCTGTAGGAAGCTTTATAGTAGCTCCCCTGGGATTGCCTCCCTTCCACAGCATCTGCTTTTCAGATTCAGATGAAGAGTGTAAATCATCACTGCACCAAATACACAGATTGGGATTTTGAAAGCAAGCGGTAAGGAATGAGTTTGGGCAGGGGTGAATTTACTTCTAGCTTAACTCTTCCAAGCTGATTTGATCTGCAAAACCCTACAGGCGTGAAAGCAGACCCCAAGATCTTGGCACAGCGCTTTGTCGCTACTGCCAGAAGCCCTAAGGACACAGGGACATCTTTGCAGGGTGGGAGGTCAGGAGAGAAGAGGACTCTGAAATGTCATATAAATAGGAGAAAGACTCAAATAAAGGGAAAATCCTGTCTCATTAGTTTGTCAGTGTGATACAGAATCACTGCAACCACAAACATCAAGGGAAATAGCACCAACCATGTAAAATTTGCCACTGATAAGTATATTCCACCATCCATATGCCTTGAGACTTTCTCCTCCAGAGAGGCAGAAAACGTAGAGATCCATTCCTACATCCCAGATTTCAAAACCTGACTTCTGGGGTTATTGAAGAGTCCCAGCACGTAACCCACTCAGTCCCACCCCGTGCTTTTTGTCTGAGAGTTTTACTGACATTCCATAAAATACTGGCTGTTGTTTAAGCGCGCCCGCTTCAGCACGGGATTTGAGAAAGCCCCGATCACAGCCCGGGGAATTTTCTGGCTGGCTGCGTCGCAAGGCTGCCGCCGCCGGGTGTCCCCCGGCCCCGTCCGCACACGTCGCAAGTGCTCTGACCTCTGGCGGCAGCAGTGACGAGTTACAGGGGGGCTTCTGAGCATCAGTGGTGGGAGTCCAGGAACAGAAAAGCATCAGTACCTGCGGGAGCGCGCACTGGTAAGGGTAGGTAAAAAAACTTCAAAGCAACTGAGTGAATGTAAAGCTGTATGAATAACGTGGGGTGTTTTTTTAAATCGGAAAGCAAAAAAAAAAAAATCAGGAAAGTAATTTTTCTGTGAACTCAAAAAAGAAAGTGTTTTGGTACCCTTTTGGTTCCAAAACAAATTGAGATGATATAAATTAACCAAAAAATCCAATCAAAAAACCTACAATTATCCTTTTTTTGAAACCCGTTTTCAGCTACTTTTCTGGACAATTATTTGAAAGAATAATTCGAGCTTTTTCCAGTTTTGTTGAGGAAATATTGTATGATCTTGACTGGAAATGCTCCAAATGATTCTGTTACACACACTTTTTGTCCAAAGATCTTCACCAGCTTCCAGAAAACAGCCCAGAAAACATGTGTTAAATAGACAAGTGTTTGGTTAGGCAGGCAGTGTTTCATAGAGCAGTTTATTAATGTTGTTCTATAGGAAAAAGGATCTCCAGAGGAAGTAAGATCTGCCTGGCCATCATGCTCCCTCTCTGATTGCACCCCATATTATAGGTTAACTAAATCAAGTTAAAAAAAAGGGGGAGGTGGGGTGGATATGAAGATCTAAGGATAAGGGAAATGTGCTCGAAATATCCTGAAAAACTTCACTGCTTCAGGAACATGGCACTGGAAAGGGAGAGGACTTCTGTGGGGAAAAGTGTGCTTGTCTTTCCTGATAGAACACAGCTTTTTCCATGATCCAGAGAAAAAATATCTTGAGCTCTGGATTCATTAATATCCACATGCCAGGCCGACCTACAGGTTGCTGATGTTAATATACACAACAATTCCCTCTGACTGAATGAGCTGTCTCTTAATTCAACGGAGGACACCAACTTTGTTGCACTGACACAGATATGCATAGCAGACCGAGGAGAAACAGCTGAAATTTCAATATTGTGTCTAGCTTAGACTGAGAGTTTCTGTGTAGAGTGAGTCTTCCTTGAGAGTTTCCAGAGAATTTTGAGTTATTTAATTGATGACACTTTATTACAAATACTAAGTAACCTTTCCTGTTTATCAAAACTGCAAGGTAAAAATGTTTGAGGTCCTTTCTCAATTTTAGAATTAATCTAGAAAGACAAGGAATTTTGTGCCACTGTCACAAAATGCTGGAAAAGTCAGATGACTTCTTTTTGTGAAGAGTCCTGCAATTATAAAGCGGGGTCATTTTTCACTGGAAAGCATCAACTGCCCCTGAATAAAAAAAAAGACACACCACCCTCTCCCCACGCACTTTTTCTGTATCATTCAGTAGCATATCTACCTTTGTCATACCCTCTTTTGTTCAGCTAAATTAAAAATCTCTACAAGTTTCAAACTATTGGGATGCTATTTATGTAAGTGTAAGTAACAAAGACCTTTGCAGAAATGACTGGGATGATTCGGAGCAAAAGCCTCTCAGCTCCTGGCAAGTTTGTCCAGGCCAAATGATTGTAGAAAAGTCTAACAAATAAAC
>NW_010408686.1:14533-15879 GCF_000710305.1 Buceros rhinoceros silvestris | reverse complement strand
CCTTGGCTTTTGAGAAGTCTATTAGAACACGCTCAGCTGTGCAAAGGAAACTGTGTGTCTGTTACACACAGTTTCCTTTGATTCCTCGTGCCTGAATAAACAAATTACTATTTTTCTTCAGAAGTAGGAACAAAAACTGGGTAAGAGGCAAGTGGAGGTGCTTCCTTGATAATCAAGCCCTTCTTTTGTCCTTTTCAACAGAGTTTTATTTGCAAATGCCTGTTCTGCACAAGCTTTAAAAGGCCTCGGCTTCAAACAATGCCATGTCCTCATTGAGGCTGACCTGGAGCAGACCTCTATTTACAAAACATAAAGATGCTAATTATTTTGTGTATAGGCCTTAACATGATTACAACAAGCATGGACACTGGTTGTTGTTACAGCAATCTGAATTCATTTATGCTTGTGCCAGCACAATTAGGATCCCCCCATGAATTTATTGGGCTGATATTTCAACATGGCATCTCAGCAGCCTGGTAAAAACAACAATTTCACTTTTGCACTGGATAAAGCATGCAGGCTGAGACACAGGAAAAAAAATAAATTTCTTGAGCAAACTCTGAGAAGGGACATCTGGGCTTTATGCGAAGTCTAGAGATTACTTTCTTGCCCCTTTGAGCATTTCAATAAATGCTCATTAAAAAATAGAAACTGGAGTTATAAATAATAAACTTAGTCCAGGCCTTCCTTGTTAAACGGAAATATTCAAGCCCTGCAACACAAATGAGTTAATGAAGTTATTAGGCTGGGACCATGTGTGCACATTGGGGGCCACGGGCTGCCCAGGGTCCAGCAGCGCCCTGAGCCCCAAGCAGCGATGGCCGAGGCAGGCAATGGGTGTCAGGGCCTTTTTGATAACCAAATGGGAAGACAAATGTGAGAATGCGGAGGTTTGGGGGCTGGATCAATGCCTTTGGCCAACCCTGGTTGCTGCAATGGCCAGAGGGCCTCAGGCCCTGCGCAGGAGGCAGGACATCTGCCAAACCTCAGCAAGTCTCCAAGCCACCCAGCAGCAACTCCCAGTCTTCAGTGAGAGGATGCCTGGAGGTCTTATTAGCTGTTGTTACCCTCGCTCTGCCCATGTGACTGTCCCTCCATCTCCATCCTGGAAAGCCATACTGCACTGGCTGCAGCTCTGGCCAGAGGGCCTCAGGCCCTGCGCAGGAGGCAGGACATCTGCCAAACCTCAGCAAGTCTCCAAGCCACCCAGCAGCAACTCCCAGTCTTCAGTGAGAGGATGCCTGGAGGTCTTATTAGCTGTTGTTACCCTCGCTCTGCCCATGTGACTGTCCCTCCATCTCCATCCTGGAAAGCCATACTGCACTGGCTGCAGCTCTGCTACACAG
>NW_010408686.1:0-14432 GCF_000710305.1 Buceros rhinoceros silvestris | reverse complement strand
CCTGAAGGTTAAAGAGTGTCTTCTGCCTCCTTTCTGCTGTTTTGAAGGGCTCTTTGTCACAAACTTCCCAAGGGCCAGGCAGTTGATGTTTCCAGTGGAGAAGCTGTGTCTGCACACTGCTCATAGCTGACTCTGCTCCCAGTGAGCTGTCCCCAAGGACAAACACCAGGAGGGCATCCCTGGGTCATCCCTGCAGCAAGGTGGGCCCACACGAGCCCTGCACCCATCCAGTAGAAAGACACAGTCCCAGAGCACCCTCTGAGAAGTGACAGCAGGGGAGGGATGCACAGAGATGTAATAAATGACATGCACCTGTCCAAATCGCAAACAGTGTCACTGCGGTCAGGAGGGAAAAGGTGTTAGTTTTGCAGACAAACACCAGCATGAATAACTCCGACATGTGGCTTGGCTTCTAAAAAAGACGTTAGTCCATCAGAGGTGTGAGTCTTGTGGTGGCAGCAGTGATGCAAGTGAAAAATATAAAGCCTATGTGGTCACAGTAAAGCCCATGTGGTCACAGTAAAGTCTATGTGGTCAGTACTACAGGGATCTCACTGCAGAAGAAAATCAATGCATCAGATGCTTGGTGGGCTGCTTAGCTTCCAGCAACACACAGAAAATGAGCTGAAATCTAGGCAAATGCATTGCAGCTGATGGGATGACACGCACATTTTGAACTATAAAGGTACTTACGGAATCTGAGAAACAGGGATTGTAGTTTGCCTTAATTTCCAGCGCTTTGCATTATTTGATTTTTCTGTAGATAGTGTGAAGTCAGAAACAAGCAATAAAGTCAAGCTTACTATACAGACAGGAGTCGCACATCTACCACACACTTTCCAGGAACTCACTCAGAAAGTTAGCCAGGGCTTACATGATCTCTGGGATCATGGTGAGCCACAAATGTGAAAGAGACCAGGAGAGAACCAGTTCACAGGAGTCTTCCCATGCAGCAGAGTTCATCGATCTAAATGGTTCAAAACTCTCTCTCTGAAATAGTGAAAACTGCAATACAACAGCAGAGCAGCAATACAAATTCCCTGGTTCTCACTATATTCATAGAATCATAGAATCATAGAATCATCTTGGAAGAGACCTTTAAGATCATTGAGTCCAACCATTCACCCTGCACTGCCAGGGTCCCTAAACCATGTCCCTCAGCACCACATCTACATGGATTTTAAACACCTCCAGGGATGGGCACTCCACCACCTTCCTGGGCTGCCTGTTCCAATGCTTCACAACCCTCTCTGTGAAGAAGCTTTTCCTGATCTCTAACCTAGATCTCCCTTAGTGCAACTTAAGGCCATTTCCTCTCATCCTGTCACCCCTCATAAACAGTAAAATGAAAAATGAAATATTACCTTAAATGCTGGTACTCTCAAGCATGTATTTACATCATACAATCACCATCTAATTGCCAGCATTACTTGCCCTAAGAAGCAAAGACTGGGAGAAAAAGCTTGGCGATCAGTAAGTAATATTTACAGTTAGTCTTGCTGGCAGGGTTAGGCAGGCTTAAACAAGTCTTGTTGTAACTAACCACCTGATGGCTCATAATAGATTTTGCTCCCACGCCAGTGGTGGGACAAAGCCAGTGGGGTGATGCTCAATGGCCAGATTCAAATCCTGTATGGCTTCAGTGTTTGCTGAAAACAAGAGCTGGGGGAGACTCTTTTCTTGGAAATGGGATCACCACCCAACACATTCATGCATTCTGCTGTCCATAAACATCCTCCTCTGTCCAGCTGTATCTGTTTCTCCAAGGTGGTCATTCCCTGTCTTGCTCCAGGGCACATCCATCACTGGCTGGAGTGTCACACCTGCTCACGGGAGGCTGCCCCATTATGCGAGAAGCCCACACACCCTAGCAGAGCCTCAGTGGCACCAACAAAAATTATTTTATCCTTACAGGAATGACGACACCAACTCTCTCTCACCAAGTCTCCCACTACCCTGGGTGAGTGGCATTATTCTCCGGCAGTCCAAGGAAAGATCATCCTTGGCCCAAACAGGCCCAACATTCAGATCGACAGGGCTTTGCCTTCTCTGTATGATGGGTTCTCTCCAGCTCCAGGCAATACCAGCTTCTGCTCCATGGTCTCTGTGCTTGAAGAAGCCATTCCAGAGGTGCTGCCCAGTCTCCTTCCCAGGGAGGAAGAAGAGTGATGGAGATGGAAGGATGCACATTTTAGGGCTGATTTGACACTGGCAGCAAAGCCACAACTGCCCATTTTTTATTCAATGACCACAGCTTGTGGCAAAAGCCAGCCCTGTACCGCCCTCCAACAGCAGGACCCTGCCATGAAAGTTGATGAAGCAAGTTAATGATCACAGCAACTGAAGGGGAAAGAATAATTATTCACACAAATAAATTTTGGTAGATTTTTTTTCCATGTGGCACCTGAAAGGGGAGCATCCTCCTTCCCTCCCTCGCAGCAGCGGTATTTCTCCTGTACGGCTGCGCTCAAAGAGATGCAGTAGGCTTGCGGATTCACAGCAAGGCAGGGGGGATCTTCTTCCTGTCAGCAGTCACGGCGGCTGCATTTTATCTAGTTTCAATCTATGGATCTTAATATAGATCTTTGTTACGCGAGATTGAGTACTGTTCCTGTGAAAGCACTGCCTTCTAGAACAACATTTCAATGAGTTTATTATAAGAGCACTCATCAGATTGAGGGGGGAGTGGGGTGGGGACAAGCTATTTTAGGAATTGAAAAAGAACTCATGATATTTAGCACAGAGCAGACATACAGGCACCTTCAGACTTAGCAAAAAAAAAAAAAAAGTAAAGAACCGGGCTTCAGTATAAACAAATGCAAATCTTTATGTGATGTCTGTCAGTTTGCTGTGGCACATACAGATAACTCAGCATAAATCCAACTGTATGAAAACATGCGAAACATGTGAAACAGCTCTTACAAGCTAAGCTGACACTATAGAGCATGGACTAAATGCAATTGAAGAGTTTCCCAGAGTAACGTGATGCAGAGATATTGAGAGGGTGCACGTAATAGTCTGGCTTCATTTTCATATTGGCAGGGCACTTAGTTTGAAGTAAAGGAACAAACCCAGTTCATTATTTCTGCAAAGGTCTCCTGATAATGGTGCAATCTAAACACCATTAATGTTAGTACTGCTGGGTGTTTTATACCAACTTGACTTTTTATGTTCTTTCCTGAATTTGAAGAGAATTATTTACCTGTAACTCCTGTGCTGTCGGCATACTCAGAGGCTGTACTGAGGAGGCAGCAGGCAGGATACCAGAAATGGGAGATTTCCTGAGCTATTAATTTCTCTCCCCACTAGATGGCCCATATCTCTATCCATGAGCCGGGAAGAGGAAGATTTCTTCCCTGCATGTATTTCTGATCTCCAGAGCGATCACACACTGGCAGGCAGGCTCTGCAGGCTGACAGCCCGGCATGGGGAAACCTAGTCGCTGCTGCCCTACCCCTGGCATCACTGAGGGCTCAGTTTTGGAATTCCCATCCTCTGTATCTAAGTAGCAAGCCTACTATACACGTCATTTCACATACAACTGTCCACTGGAGAACCAGTGCCAATTCTGATGGTGTTTTTCCAGAAAACTGTATTTGGAAACACGTATCCTGAATTTAAAGGTGACTCCCTGTTTTTACAGCATGCAGATATGTCACACACACCTTGATATTCTTCTAGCAGCTGCACAGCAACATTTATGCAGTGTTAAATGGGTCTTACACTAGCAATAGAAAGCAGAGTACAACCTCTTATATATCTACGTACACACGTTCTTAGGTACCTAACTCCCTCTCCGCACTGAAGAGGCAAAAACTACCTCAGAAAAAAATAATACCCAGCTACATTAGTCTGTGAATAGAAAAATAAGATATGTACGTTCCTCTTTGTGACCCAACAGGAAAAAAACAGCCCATTGGAAACATACAAAAAAAAAAATTTAATCTGTTCAGCAGTGAGGACCCCGGTATAAAAATGGGAACAACCCAGCATGGCAGCAAAATCAACGTTTGTTTTAGTTAGAGGAACTCAGATCCAGGTAAATTAGAAAACCTCACATTCTCCACCAACCCCCTCCCTCCAAAACCAGAGGCTTCATGCTAAGAAGGGAACCAGATGCAGAGCACGGGAAAAACATTTCTCTTACAGATTTTATTACATGACCATCTCTTCGCATTACATCTGTACTGCTCTCAACTATATGTCAAAATCATATAGCCTAAGGAATCCATGTCCTTATGGTGGAGGCATAAAATATACATACACAGTATGAAAGTTGCATTAGTTTTGTTCAATCACCTGCACCACAAAGACCTTGGAGGCATTGTTGCCTTGAAGAGCAAGTTTTGGTAGTCAAGGAGCATAAATGCTAAATCTTTCTCTGATATTCACCTAGGTTGAAACTTCAGCTATGTCACCTATGCAGCAGTTTCTTTACTTGTGAATTATGGAGGAAATAATGGTGTGTTTGCCTTGCAGGGGTATCTTGAACTGTTAATGGTTGAACTACGCTTTGAATTCATAGGGTGCTGCTGCTTAATAACTCTGTATTTTTAAAAGCCACTTCTTTTTCAAGGAGTCAGAGGTCTTTTGAGTCATTCATCTGATTTTCCTCTGGTAGCTCTTGTGACTGGCTGTGGAGCTGTTTCTGGAGGAAAGAAGGAAGGGGTATCGAAAGGCAGAGCACTGGCACAGGGCATGCTGTCTTTCAGAGGGACACCACCACTGCCTGTGTAGAATAGCCCGGTGATGCGTTGAGTCCAGCACGCATGACCCGCTGTGGCCCCTGCAGTGTGCTCCAGAGGAAACAGAAGACATTCCCCCATAATTCAACCCCTCAGGTGGTCAATATTATACTATAGGACAAGCTATGCATTCCCGACCTCCTTTGTCACTCATGCTAGGAAAGAGGAGGAATGACCCCTTTAAAGACCAGAATAGAAATAGTACTAGCAAATATGAGTCTTCCTCCTTTCAGCAGTATCCAGATTCGTACTTCAGCACAGACCAAGCCTACTTCTGAAACTTATCAGAGGTCCTAACCAAAACCACCAAAATCCTCATGTCAGGCTGCACTGTTAGTGTAACATACTCCTATCTCCCCTCAGTGCTCTAGAAAGCTCTGTTTCCCTTCTTCTTGGTGTGGTTAATATGCTAGTGCCTTGCCTGCCTCACACATCTTGACAGACTGAGCATTACTGTACTTCATGAGCCTCAAGGAAGAAGTATGGCCATCTCCAGCCACGACACATCCATAGTAATTCACCCTGCCCATTGCTATAGGGTCTCTGTCTCTCAAGCTACTGAAGATGTGAACATTTCAGGTCCATCCAAGATGGGCAACCATAAGATTGATATGTCCAGCAATGACTAGTCTGTGGAAAGGCTTGAGATCATTGAGTCTTAGTAATAAAGTAATAAAGAGTTGTGCTAGTTTGATAGGCCACAAAACATAGAGTGTGACATGTGATCAGTCTGGTGTTGACTAGAGCACAGGGAGCCTGGATGAAAGGAATAACCTCGGAGGACTGGTGTAGGACTTCAGCCTTCGTCTCCTCCAGCGTATGGGTCAGAGATCTCATTTCTTCTTCAGTAATCAGAAGTGAAGCCTCAAAATTAAGAGCAGACAGTGTAATATAGCTGCAGTACCAATGTCACATGTATATAACCCAGAACACGGAGAAAGAAAGCAAGAGCACATTGCATATGAATAATAGCAGGTCTTCATGAAGTCATATGATCAGTTAGTTGGTGGACTAACAATTTCAGCAGCTGTTCCCACCCAGGAAAAGCACAAAAGAAAAGTTTTGGTTTGTTTTGTTTTTTTCCCCTGGGAGAGAGACCCTCTGTAATGGAGTCCTTAGTATCAAATACTGCATTGAACTATAACTGTAATACTGATTTTCACCATGTCTCCCACACAGCAAGCAATCCTCTGAGCCACCAGAGTTGGGTCACTGGAGAAATCTAGTCTAAGATAACACAGATGTATGCATCAGGGTGAATGACAGACACAACTGATTTCCACATTCCCATGTTGCTAGGCTGCTGAAATTTGGTATAATCACACATTAGGAATTGAGCTGCATACAAGCACCTGGAGGAGAAGCAAATTTCATATTGGATCTTTCCGAGATCACCGGAAGGTCAGCTGTTTTGTTAAGTCTTATCTCAAAACCTGATGTTCCTTTAAGCTGAGATTTTGAAATTGCTTCTAGTCCTCTTATTATGTAAAAAACCAACCAAACAAAAAAACCCAAACCCAAAAACTGAACAAACAAACAAACAAACAAAACCAGCTTCAAAATTTAGTAGTTCTGTCACAAAAAGGTCATCACTCCAATATTTTATAATTCTATTTCATTTTCCATAGGACATGAAGCTGCTAATTCAGAGAAATTAAGGTCATTTGAAGTCACTAGTCACTAGCTTTTAAGCTTTAGGCAAGACACCTCTCAAAGAGGAGCAAGCACATTATAAACATTGATGCTGATTGTCACTGAGCTAACAGGTCAACTGTGGTCCATGAATAAAGCCTTGAGGTCCGTACAAAGAGGATCCTTATTTTGGATGAATCTGAGCACATACACACAGTAAATAACAGTTTGACAGTTATGTTATGTTTCATATTATGTTCCTCCTTAATAACACTAATTCAGCAACATACTAGGTTCCGGATCCTGGAAGTGATTTAGCTGGCTAATGAAGAGTAAAATCATTGGAAGAAAAGTGTCTTAAAGCACTGTGGAAGGTGCTTTAGGTGTCACATTCCCACAGAAATTTCAGCTTGCTGCATATCACATTATTGATACCTTTTTCTCTCTGAAAAGCACACCATGATCTTTTCCAATCCTTCTTCTAAGAAGAGTTTCCACATTCAGAAGCAAGAATCCCATGGAGTTTGTGAGGAATTTTGCTATTGCTAACAACTTTCCAGGACACGTGCTCAGAGTCTACGGTGGGCAGTTATGAGTCTGCACTTAGGCATAAGTACTTAAGTCTCTACTGTAGTTAAGTCTTATCCTAAGTAAATCTGTGATATGCCAATCAGAGGACAAGTCAGAGCTGATGAAATGCCTCTGCAATGCTGTGGAACAGCACAGTGATCGTGAAGGCAGTTTAGGTCAATGATTATGAATTCTGCATCCAAAAGGACATACAAATAATCTATATAAATCTTTAAAGCCCTCACAGGATTAAATTTAAAATTATATAATAGCAGGATAATGCTTTTCTCTCAAAGAAGAGAACACATTGCTTCTGAGCAGGAAGCCTCGCATCATGTCTTTCCAGCCAGCCATGAGGGAGTGTGTCACTAATCAAAGCTTTTTTTCCCCTTCCTCAAGTGTCCACCTAGCAAAAGGCTATTTCCAGGACAGAGAAACTAAAAGACCAGAGGAATGTAAATGCTCAACATCTCCCATGTTCTGCAAGCTCTTAGCAGAATAAAAAAGTTACAGACTTGTCTAAATCCCTCTAAGACACCAGTACTTGATTCAAAAGCCTGAGACATTTTGAAATGCAACCCAGGTGAACTATCCTCAGTACACTTTGACAGAAAGTTGTTGCTTCTCTTACCTACCACATTAATTCTGAGCAGGAACTGGATTGGCACAGGTTGGAAATACAACAAGTGTTGAAGAAAAAGCTGGAAGGCTGAACAAACTCTTTACCAGAATCTATGAAGTACTCTTCTAATCCTAGTGGACATTCTCTGTATGCTTCCTGAAATATTCCACCACAAAAGATCAAAGTATTATGCATTTGCTCTTGCAGCAGCTACTCCACAAAGGATAACATAACCTCTGGCTTTCCTGTAAATTCTCTCCGTCCTTTGACTGGGGGCTTCTCGGATCGCAGAGTGCTTGGCACATTTCTAACATGTACTTGTGATTAATTAGTTGTATCAGAGAGACCTGTAGGTACCGACAGATTGCTCACTGCCTTGGACAAAACATTGTCTTTCTCATGTCCAGTATCTGCAAATGAAACAAAACCCCCAAACACCACACGTTGTTGGAAAATTTACTTGGGGGGGAAGGGGGGGTGTCAGGAGGAATTAAGTGATAGGAAAAGCAGCAACATGTAGCACCCAAGAGCTCTGATTAAACCCTGATCCCCTTCTCTATTTCCAGCCATGAGTAGACATGAGGCCATTAGGATGTGAAGACATCTGTCTCTGAGCTATTGGAGATGAATCCTAGCGAGGTCCCTGCCATCTGTGGGCAGCATTAACTGAGCACTTCCCAAGAGTAACCAAGAGCCCTACAACAGCAATTTCTGTCTCCTGAGCAACCCGCTGGGATCAAATCACTCCCTTCCCTAAAAACCTCTCAACAAAAAAACCTAAAAGCCAAACTCCAGAAGAAAGCAATGAAAGGAAGGAGGCTGAGAGGATGGATCTAGAGAAGACTCCTCCACATGCCCGTTTCCACACCTGCGTTAGCACATCTTACATCACAGGAGAAACTTCCTCTGGGAATGAAACTTGCCAAATACTGCTTCTCTTGGAAGATTTTCGGTGTAAAGGTACCATCTGACCAAATCACAGAATAGTCCAGGTTGGAAGGGACCTTGAAAGATCATCTGGTCCAACCTTTCAAGGGAAAGGCAACCTAGATAAGATTACCTAGCACCCTGTACTACCACATCTTGAAACCCTCCTACAATGGGGACATTCCTGAAGAGGTTTTTCCTCTTAAATGTTTATGTTCCTTAGAAGCCACTTGGTACTGAGGCAAATCAACACAATAAAGAGACAGCCTTCTGCCTGTTGCAGCAGAAATTTTGACAAGACAGCAGGTATAAGTAGCTACTCATGGGAAAACAATAACAACTGATCTGTGACCAAAAGCAGCCTGCATGACTTGGCCATGCAGGACAGTGAAGCATGTTGATATGACACACTCAGATGTGTGCCTCTTCTGCCCTTTGTGAGTGTAACAGAGGATATTTTCAACAAAAAAAAAAATCCAGTTTCTTCCAGAAGAAGCAGTATTAACATGCAGAAAGGGTGATGACTAATGCTGGACAAATTAATTTTGTTGCAACATTTGTTTTATGAGAAGCCTCAAATGAACCTGTTTACTTTATTTCCAGAAAGCGGTGCTCTTTACTGACGGCTGATTTTTACTGATGGCTTTCTTAGAAACCCCCAAATGATCAGTTTGGGGGTTGTCAATGCGGTTATTTGCAGGTGATGAAGAAAGGAAGTAAATAAAAATACTATTTGACATTTCATTAGTAATGCTAGAGATGGCTGTGCGCAGAGCAGAGGCAATGAATATTGCACCTGCTGGAGTGCAGGCAATAAAGGCGAATTCATAGCCTGCTCTGACCTCTAGCCCGCATTACGCACAACAATATGCCATTCCCTGTATCCGAAATCATACGATGCTTGTGATAGCAGCAACCAGTGGCTGGGTTTACATCCGCCCAGCCAGAGTTAAATTGCTATGATTCAGCTACCTCCTTCCTTTCTCTCTTGAACATAACCTGTCTTCTAGCTAGACTGCTGCCTTTCCAGTTGGGAATAAGCCACTGTTTTAAAGAAAAAGAACTGTGTGGGTGGAATGAAATGCTTGGAGGATGTATGCTCTGCCATTTAGATTTTTTTTTTCCTTAACAGAGAAAGGGTGCAAAAACGATGCCAGAATCCAAAGCACAAACCCAAGTGTGCAACTGCATCTTTGAGCTTCTTTCTTGATTATTTAGATAACCGGATTAAAAAAAGGCATCACACAAGGTTTGGATTTCCAGTCTAACTCCAAGCAATCAGTCGCGACTAGTCTAAATATTTAATGGTAACCAAGATTAACATTAGCGTGATATTTCTCTATAAAGAATGTAGCAATTCATGCAGTTTATAGTGGTATAAATAAGATCAGACTTTGACCCTGTATAAACATATAATCAATCAGTGAGCTACTCTGTGAACAAAAAGTCATTTCCATGTACTTGATACTTGAAGAGATTATGAGAAAATTTTATGTTTTTTATAAAACAGGCTTGCGCCACTGCACCTTGAAGGAAAGGTTACATTCACAACCCATTATTAATAAGAACCTTATTTTTCTCCTGGGCATCTAGTTCTTTACTTAAAAATAAGAGCGTCTAGAAAAAAAACTGTGTTGGTTTTCTATCTGGTGGGGATGATAAAAATTATTTCCCAGCTCCAGTCTTGCACAAGGTGCCCACATTTGGCTCTAACAGAACAAGTGGTCAGTCTCAGTGAGAAGTGCACTAGGACAAGCTGGCATTTGGAGTCAACTAATGGGCAACCACCCAGGCATCTTCTGGAAGAGAGAGTTAAACTGAGCAACAGAATCTCCCTGCCCCTCTCAAACTGTTGGTCCAGTCCACACACCACCACAGCTCTGTTCATCATGATGGAGAATCATCAAGTTAGGTGCATGTGCCGATCTTCTTGAAAGTCAGGAGGCTCTACAGAGGGATCTGGACAGGCTGGATCAATGGGATGAGGTCAACTGTGTGAAATTCAATAAGACCAAGTGCTGAGTCCTGCACTTGGGCTACAAACAACCCCCTCTAGCGTTACAGGCTTAGGGAGGAGTGGCTGGAGAGCTGCACAGCGGAAAAGGACCTGGGGGTATTGGTCAACAGCCAATTGAAGATGAGCCAGCAGTGTGCCCAGGTGGCTAAGAAGGCCAATGGCATCCTGGCTTGTATCAGAAATAGGAGGAGTAGGGAAGAGATTGTTCCCCTATACTGTGGCACTGGTGAGGCCACACCTGGAGTACTGTGTCCAGTTTTGGGCCCGTCACTTCAAGAAGGATGTTGAGGTGCTTGAGCATGTTCAGAGAAGGGCAACAAAGCTGGTAAAGGGTCTGAAGAACAAATCTTATGCAAAGTGGCTGAAGGAACTGAGATTGTCCAGTCTGGAGAAAAGGAGGCTCAGGGGAGACCTTATTGCTCTCTACAACTACCTGAAAGGAGGTTGTAGAGTGGTGGGAGTTGGTCTCTTCTCCCATGTGACAGGTGACAGGATGAGAGCACCAGGGAAGATCTAGCTTAAATATCAGGAAGAACTTCTTTACAGAGAGTTGTGAAGCATTGGAACAGGCTGCCCAGGGAGGTGGTGGAGTCCCCATCCCTGGAAGTGTTTAGAATCCGTGTATATGTGGCAATGAGCGACACGGTTTAGGGACCCCGGCAGTGCAGGGTGAACAGTTGGACTCAATGATCTTAAAGGTCTCTTCCAACCAGATGATTCTATGATTCTGTGATCTCCCTTTGGACAGCTAGCCAGTCTCTGTTGGCCTCCACTTGTTGGGCTTGCCCTCTCCCTCTTCCTCTTTTGCCCTCTTCCCTTCAAAGAACAAATGATTTATATTGCTTTATGCCTGAATTAATTAATGTTGCATTCCAGCATGGATGGAAATCAATTGTCTTGTTGACTTGGCTGCTCACATGCACACACACTTTTCTAGGTCCAATTCAATGGCACCCAGGAAACTCAGATTAAGGCATGACCTGATGGCAATGGTGAGAAAACTAAACTATTCCTCACTGAAAGGTATGCTGGTGGAAACACTGCCTAAGTGTTGCACAAATGGCAGAGCCCTTCCTAGAGGCTCAGGAGATACACAAAGCATTAGGCATGAGCTCTTCTACCTCACCATGAATTCAGATCCAAAGTTATTCTGTTGGTACTTTACTTTCAGCTTAACTTGGCTCTCTAATTCAGAGGAGTATTGCAGGCAGCAAGGAACAAAGCCACCAGTAGTTATCAACAAGGCTTCATCTTAGGGTGCCTGGCAGTATAGCATTTACGGCATTCATCAGATGGATGGGAGACATAACCAAACTCACTCAGGTAGAAAGCAAAGTTGAACCACTGTCCCTGTAGGCAGGTATGAGCTCTGACCACAGAGCTCTAAGATGTGCCAGCAACTGTCCCACTCTTTCAGCCTCTCTCCTGCATAACAAATGGTCAGTGGGAGATGTTCAGTCAGTATAAATGATGTTTTTCACAGTAAGTAAAACCTACCTGCAGAAAAAAAGTGCTCAGCTCTACTCATACATCACTTAACCATTTATGAAAATATTGGCCTAATCCAACAGAAACCCTCAGCAGGTTCCAGTATAAAACAGAAAAAAAAGTAAATAAGGAAAATGAATCCTTTCCGATAGCATAATGATTTATTGCATTCTTTCAGAGTGCAAAGGACAGGTGGGGCATATGACTCGTCTTGATATTCAGTGGAAGTCAGCGTTCCTGTGCCTTTTGAATATCTATCTCGTAATTTCTAGCAAAGAGCCTAACAGGGAGAAAAGAGGAAGTGTCATGATCATCTGGGTAAGTGAACTAAACAGTCTATCTTACTCCAGCATCTGTGCAGAAATTAGTCTGAGAGGCCAGTTTCTGATCCCTTGTGAATCATACCTTCACTCTACAAGGCAGTAACAGAGACAGTACCTAGTCTTGCATGTCACTTACAACACATACACTTGAAGTACAGGACTAATCCTTTGAATGACCTACTCAAATAAAAGTCAGGAGTTTGCAATTTGTTCTCAAAAGAGGGAAAGGGAAGTAGCAGCAATCTTGTTTTGTCCATTTAAAATGAAAACTCTGTTACACTGAATAAGTGAAGAACCATGGGTTCAGGCTGCAACGTCGATCAAAACGTGGTCAACATGGCAACCACAGAGTCTGGGGACTGCATGCAAGCACATATTTAAAACCACAAATACACCCTTCACTGCTACATTCACCAAAGGTGAATGTCCAGCACCTTTGAAGCGTTCCTTTGAACCATGCTCTCTGGATCTGGGCCAAGAGAGTAACAAATCCATGGCTCCTGTGAGCTTTGCAATCTGCCCTCAGGTATATAAATCTCAGGGCACCTCATTTAATTACAGTTTCAAGAGCAAAATATTGGAGGAAGTAATTAAAAAAAAAAAAATGTTGCCATCACTTCTGACACATAAATGTTTATGATCTCATCTCTGACTGCAGGGTCAATACTTCCACCTAGAGGTGGTTTTCCACAAGGATGTCAAATTTATGTTGACGCTTTTGTAGATCCATTCTGCAGAAATGAATGGGCTGGAGACTGGGGAAAGCTCATGTCTGCAGCCAATTATTCCTGTTTGGCAGGACTCCTTCCTCCTATTTTTAAGTCGTGGCCTATCATTTTCCTGTGATGCACTCGCACTCTAGTGTTAGTGTGTACAGACTCAGTGCAAAGTTTAAACACAGAAGGCTCCATCCAGTAGGTTACCCAGTGAAGCCAGATGGCTGTTTAGAGGAGGTAAAATGGGCTTCTTTGCTTTTAAGATCAAACCCTGTCTTTCCTGGCTTGTTGGGAAATTGCTAGAGACAATGTAAAGGGAGTTTTCTCACCTGTTCATTGATCGCTCATGAAGTCTCTGCTTGGAGGGGGTGAAATTCTCCCTTCAGCTCAGTAGAAGACATCTGCAAAACTTCATCCTTAAAATACAATTTAGACATGTTACATAGAGACCTCTACCCAGAGGTGAATTTTACAGAGCACAGCGATGCCTTTACGGCACACACATGTTGTCTCTGAAAATCCAGCAGTCTGCTCTCCTTTTTTCAGAAATGAGGAGTTAGCACAACTTTTTTGAGTTCAAGTGGCCCTGATTCTGTTTTCATTTGCATACCTTGTATCCTAGTACAATTTTAAGCATACTCAGATACAGTTGCTCTAATTGTTGACAGCGGAAGACCTGGAATGGTTCACATTTACTTCATAACTGTGACTTAACACAGAGGCAAGTGGTGAGTGTATTTGTTTTAACAGCAGATTTTTTTCAGCTTAAAATTTTCCTCTTGATTTTGGAATGCAGTTGGCATTATATTATTCTGAATTGTGAAAACCCTCAACAATTACACTGTTCTTGGAATATCAGGGAAGTTAAGTCTGTCAAAACCAAGGATGCTGCCTTACAGACTATGAATGAAATCCTCATGTCATTGAAATCAGTTCTAGAATTTAAGTTGACTTTAAGGAAGCCAAAAAATTATTAGAAACCATAATTACTTCGAAACTAGGTGTGCTGCCTTTGCAGGGGCTTTCTACAGAGCCTCATGTCTAGGTTCTGTGGAATGTAACTGAATGTAAGGTTCTGAAAAATCTTGATGGGAAACGCTCTGCTTTGACATCTCCATGATTAAATTGCCGTTTGTTTTTATCTGAATGTATTTTATAAAACAAGTTGGGTTCCCAAAATTCTGTTTGTGCACTTCAAATAAACAACTTGTTGGGTCTTTGGGTGTGTTTTGGTTGGGGTTTGTGTGTGGGTTTGTTTGGTTTGGGGGGTGTGGTTTTTCTGTGTTGGTTTTTTCCCAGAAACGCGGATCAGCGGGCAGCTTTGTGCTGAGGGGCTGTGGGAGCTGCTGCGTGCAAAGCCGAGCCCTGCGAGCGCTCGCTTGTTGCCGGCCC
>NW_010408685.1:362-6738 GCF_000710305.1 Buceros rhinoceros silvestris | reverse complement strand
CCTTTGACAAGGGCCAACTAGAGCAGATTGCTCAGGACATTGTCCAGTCCAGTTTTGAACATCTTCAGAGGTAGATACTCCACAACATGTCTGGGCAACCTGTTCCTGTACCTGACAATCCTCAGTGTAAAAAAAGTTTTGATTTGTTTCTTACAACTCTAGGGGTAACCTAGAAAACATGTAAAACCTCCTGGAACACTGGCATGGCCCAGATTGCCTCTCAGGAAGCTCAGGACCGAACTTCACTTGTTTGTCTGTTGTCATAAAGTCTTTGAAGTCAGTGGTAGACTCCTGCTCTGTGATGAAGTGGGACACTACCAAGTATCAGAAAGTACTGTGATTTTTAATTTCAAAATGTAGAGCTTTGTGCTTACACCAGGGATGGATGTTTGCAATTTCACATCCTCAGTCAGAGCAGGGCTGGCTTATTTCCGCCCCTCTTTTTGGAACCCCAGGACAGAGGGGCATTTCCGTATCCAAGCTGCCCGTTGAAAGTGCTTTGCCAGTTGTGTGAGATGCACTGGAGCCTGGAATAGGGAAAAAAAAGTGACATCAACAAGTCTATTATCCCATTCCTTCTGCTGTAATGCAGCATCAAGTATGCCTGTGCCATTTCTGAAGTAAATTTGTCTAACCTGTTCTTTAGAGTGCCCCACATAGTACCTGACAATGACAGGGAAGTTGTCTCCTATCCTATCCCATCTTATCCTGTTCTTTTCATCCATGTGGATGAGGCAGAAGTGCTCTAGGCACTCAGGCAGTGCTGCCTTGCTACTGCCCCAGTTTGCATGCATGCCCAGATGAAACAATAGGACTTTGCTACCTCTGCTAGGCAGTGACAGTCTGTGGCCTTGAGGTTATGTGAATGCAGGTGATGTGGGAAACGGAGTACTTTAAATCCCTGTATCCAAAGTGAGCAGTCTAATAACCAAGCTGGGGCTATCAGCTGGAAGATATGTGCCCTCTCCGCCTTCTCTAGCCAGTCTGCAAGAATCACAGAATCACAGAATGGTAGATGCTGGAAGAGGTGTCTGGAGATCATCTAGTCCAACCCCCTGGCTAGAGCAGGTTTACCTAGAGCAGGTTGCACAGAACTATGTCCAGACAGGTTCTGAATCTTTTGAGGAGACTCCACAGCCTCTCTGGGCAGCCTGTTCCAATGCTCTACCACCCTCAAAGTAAACAAGTTTTTCCTTATGTTTAGATGGAACTTCTTGTGTGCCAGTTTGCACCCATTGCCCCTTGTCCTGTCACTGGGCACCACTGAAAAGAGTCTAGCCCCATCCTCCTGACATCTGCCCTTTACATATTTAGAAGCATTGATAAGATCCTCTCTCAGTCTTCCCTTCTCCAGGCAAAACAGACTCCAGTGTCTCAGCCTTTCCTTGTAAGAGAGATGCTGCAGTCCCCTAATCATCTTCGTAGCTCTGCACTGGACTCCTTCCGGTAGTTCCTTGTCTCTCTTGAACTGGGGAGCCCCGAACTGGACGCAGCGCTCCAGATGTGGCCTCACTAGGGCAGAATAACTTCCCTTGACCTGCTGGCCGCACTCTTCTTAATGCATCCTGAGATACCATTGGCCTTCTTGGCTACAAGGGCACACTCTGCTGGTCCCACTCTTAATGCACCCCAGGATACCAGTGGCCTTCTTATCCACAAGAGCACACTGCTGGCTCATGGTGAACTTGTCCACCAGGACTCCCAGAGCTGCTTTCCAGCAGGTTAACCCCTAACCTGTACTGGTGCAGGGGGTTATTCCTCCCTAGGTGTAGGACCCCACACTTGCCTTTGTTAAACTTCGTTTGGTTCCTCTCTGCCCAATTCTCTGCCTGGCCTGTCCAGGTCTTGCTGAGTGGCAGCACAGCCTTCTGCTGTGTCAGCCACCCCTCCCAGTTTTGTATCATTGGCAGACTTGCTGAGGGTACAGTCTGCCCCTTCTTCCAGGTCGTTGATGAGTACGTTGAACAAGACTGGATCAGGGACTGATCCCTGGGGAACACCGTTTGGTACAGGCCTTCAACTAGACTCTGCACTGCTGATTACAACCCTCTGAGCTCTGTTATTCAGTTTTCAATCCATCTCACTGTCCAGTCATCTAACCCACAATTCCTAGGCTTCCCTATGAAGCCCTATGAGGATGTTTTGGGAGCCAGTGTCAAAAGCCTTGCTGAAATTGAAGTAGACAACATCCACTGCTCTCTGCTCATCTACCCAGCCAGACATGTCAGCATTGAAGGCTATCAGATTGGTCAAGCTTGATTTCCCTTTGGTGAATCCATGTTGACCACTCCTGATAACCTTCTTTTCCTCCACGTGCTTAGAGATAACATCCAGAATGAGCTGTTACACCACTTTTCCAGGGATGGCGGTGAGGCTGACTGGCCTGCAGTTTCCTGGGTCCTCCTTACCCTTTTTGAAGGCTGCAGTGATACTGGCTTTCCTCCAGAACTCAGGTACCTCTCTTGTTCTCCATGTCCTTTCAAAGAGGATGAAGAGTGGCTTAGCAATAACATCTGCCAGCTCCCTCACCAGTAGTGGGTGCATCCCATTGGGGCCAATGGATTTCTGAGTGTCCAGCTTGTCTAAATGATCTCTAACCCAATCCTCCTCAAGCAAGCAAAAGTCTTCCTTTCTCTTTTACCTCCAGGGACTGGGATTCCTGAGGGCCAGCCTTAGCAGGGAAAACTGAAGCAAAGGCGGGATTCGGTAACTCTGCCTTCCCTGCATCTTCCATCACCAGGACACCCACCTCATTTAGCAGCAGCTCCATGTTTTCTCTAGTCTTCCTTTTGTTACTGATGTACTTGAAGAAGCCAGTTCTTGTGGTCCTTGACATCCCTTGCCAGATTTAATTCCAAGTGAGTCTTAGCCTTTCTCATGGCATCTCTGCATACTCTGACAACGTTCCTGTATTCCTTCCAAGTGGCCAGTACCTTTTTCCACATTCTATAAACTTCTTCCAAGTGGCCAGTCCCTTTTTCCACATTCTATAAGCTTCCTTCTTCCATCTGAGTTTTTCCAGAAGCTTCTTGTTCATCCGTGCAGGTCTCCTGCCTCCTTTGCTTGGCTTCTTACTCATAGGGATGCACTGCTTTTGAGCTTGGAGGTGCTCAAATATAAACTAGCTCTCTTGGACCTCCCTGCCTTCTAGAGCCCTAAGCCATGGGATTCCTCCACGTAGTCTTTAAAGAGGTCAAAGGTAGCTCTCATGAAGTTCAGGGTTGTAATCCTACTTGTTGCTCACACACGATCCTTAACTCTTATCATCTCATGGTCACTGCAGCCATGGCTACCCCCAAACTTCACATCGTCAGTCTTTCTTTGTTTGTTAATACAAAGTCTAGCAGGACATCTCTCCTTGTTGGCTCTTCCACCACCTGTGTCAAAAAGTTATCAGTGGTCTGCAGGAACCTCCTGGACACTTCTAAATTGAAATAGCATAGATGTAGACTAGATATAAGGAAGAAATTTTTTACTTCAAGGATGGTGAGGCACTGGAATAGGTTGCCCGGAGAAGTTACGGATGCTCCCTCCCTGAAAGTGTTCTAAGCCAAGGTGGATGGGGCTTTGAGAAATCTGATCTAGTGGAAGGCGTCCCTGCTTGTTGCAGGGGGATTGGAACAAGATTACCTTCAAAGTCAATTCCAACCCAACCCGTTCTGTGATTCTGTGTTGAAGGTCTGCTTTTCCTTGCTTCAGGAATGCACAGTGACTGTGAAATTGCCATCTGCTGAGTGCTGGTAGGATGAGTGGCTGCTGCTCCTCTGCTTTTGCTGTGAATATGGAACCTTAGACATTACGGGGGAAGGGACACATCAACACAGAGGCAGCCATGATGTGCAAAAGGCTGTTGCTGCCTTACCTGTCTCCCAGCTGTCAGTATGTGTTAGGCATGTTCTGAGGTCATCTTGGTGTGAGGCTCTTCAGGAGTGTCTGTGTTCACTTGGGTGTTCTTTTTAATTTTTAGGAAGGATGAAGATGTGTGAGTATTTTAACTGTCTGTCTGATACGCTGTTTCTGTTGTACATTCTAGTGACAGGCAGAATTACAGCTTATCAATATGGGATACCAGAAAGGCAAGACAAGTTGCCAGATATTACCACTTCAGCTCTGGGAATATTTCTTTTCAAGCTGACATGAAGAAAAATCCCTATCTCCACTGTGATTTCAGAATCATGAGGTTTTCCGTTAAGATTGCTCTGAGTTATTCTTTCAAAACCCTGGAGAGCTGTGAGTATGATGTAATGTGAGGCTACTCAAGAACCTAATCGACTTTTGTGTTTGCAGTTTCTTTTAAAAGATCCATGAAATACCACTTTCCTTAATGCATGTCAATGATTTCACAATTTACTTGCATGAGGACTGTAACATGTTTGCTCTTTAATCAGTGTCTGTAAGGAGTGTGTTATCTTTACAGGCTCCTTTTTTGTTGCGTACGTGTTTACAAGCTTCCTTGTAAAATGGCCCATCAGGCCATGAAGATCTTCAGGATCTGTAAGTGCACATTATTTATGGAGAACGCTGCGGAGTAAAACTACAGTGCCTCTCTCTTTACTCTTGCTTTGATCAGCCAATGTCTATTTGGGCTTTGTTTGTAATTTTTTTAGTTTTTTGAAACACTACCTGTTTTGACTGTAGTGGAGAATACTGATCTGGGCAGAGACTGCTCTTTGAGTCAGTAAAGCCCAGGTACACTGCAAAGATGTCGAAGGGGCTAATGTAAGCGTTTATTCTGTTATCCATGTAAGGGATGACCTTTCCTAACTCTCCCCATTTCACTTAATTTTACACATGCCTGGGATGGAAAGTTTCTGCCAGCTGCACAACCAATGTAATCATTGTCGTCCTGTGCCAGTTTTCTGTGCCCACAAGATGTTAAGGATGCTATCTCCTTCTCAGGTCAATCCAGGTTCTCCTGGCATTGATCTTTTTTATTACGGGTGTGCCTAGCAGACTAGTATCTTGTGTTGCTGATGCACACTGGAAGTCTGTTGACGGACGCCTATCTGTGCCTATGCCTATGTATTTTTATCGACATGTGGACTGAAACTTTCGGGGGAGCCAGACCGTGTGCAGAAATGTCAGTACCCAGGTAACCTGCTTTACATAAAATATACCAGAAACTTGTAGAGAATTTCAGCTTCTTGAATTCCTGCAACTTTGTCCACGTTTAGCCCCTATCTGGGGCTACACTATAGCACTTTTTCTATCACCTGATAAGCCCTCTGCAGCCTAGAAGGGGGATCAGGAAAAGGAGATGGGACCCATGGGTTGAAATGAAAACAGATTTAATGAAACAGCAGAACTAATATTAATAGCAATGCTGACATAAGCGTACAAAAGCAGCCCATGGGGGTAAAATGATGAGCAAGCCCCTCCAGGGACAGGGAGTAGCAGGAAGAGGGCAAGGAAGGGAGGAGCTCAAGCAGGAGCAGAAGTCCCCAGTCATCAGCAGATTTCTCCCATTATGATGAGTGTGATGTTTATGGCATGGGATACAGCCGTTGGCCAGCTCGGGTCAGCTGCCCTGGCTTGTGGTCTTCCCGGCTTCAGCTTGGGCTGACTGGAAAACTGCTAATGGCCTGCATGCCATGGCTGCATGCCTGCATGCCGTATCCCAGTGAAACCAAGACAAACTTATCCTCTGGAGCATTTTTTTTCAAACTTAAGTTAAGGAGGATCCCAAGGCAGTATTGAATTTCAACCCCGAAGTCTTCCTGGGTCTCTTGTGCCCACTGCTCCTTTTTATCCTCAATTAGTACGCAGAAGTTTATTCTCTGGGAAACACTGTGGTGAAGCTCTGTCTCCTGTCATAACTTCTCGTAGTAACTGGCTGTTGGCTACAACATGTAGGTGGTGTGTTTGGCTCAAGCACAGGATTATCAGCTCAGCTCAGTACATCAGCAGATAGAATGACCACATCAAGTACAAAGCCACGTTACAAATCTCAGTGTTTGACCTTCTTTTCATTTTTATCTCTGTTTGAGCCCTTGTTTTCTGCTTCCCATCTCCTAAAATCCTCCTGCTAATTAAGTAGCAACAGATACTTGTGTACTTCAAATCAAGGATTTCTGCCTGATGTCCTCCGTGTTTTCTTTTCTCTTTGAGGGAGGAAGTATGTTTTCTAGGCAAATTTCACTATCATCAGCTTTGTTTTGTGTGTGGGTACTCCATGGTACACTGAGACTGGAGAGGTTTTGTACGGCTCCAGTTTGTAAAATAACTGTCTCACAGGAGCACTTCAATGTGAAACAGTCAATATTTTAAAATTAGCTGAAGTGGCTGTTGTAAGGTGAGGTTCCTGTTCCACTCTTCACCTGACAGGCAGTGATAGAGAGAAACAAGATAAGCTGACATCGAGAAGCAGCCGTAAATG
>NW_010408685.1:0-270 GCF_000710305.1 Buceros rhinoceros silvestris | reverse complement strand
AAAACAAAATAAGCTGACATCGAGAAGCAGCCGTAAATGTCCTGCCATCACAATGATGATGGCACAGCTAAGGGGGACCCCACTCCTCTGGGAGGAGGGGAGAGGCTCCCAGAGGGGCTGCGCAGAGGGTGTGGCCAGGGCCCACCCCCAGGCTGTGGACACTGCGTGCCCTGGCCATGGCTCCTAACCCGGGTCCAGGCCCCATCTGCGGGCTGATGGCCTGGCCTGGCCCACCCCCATCCCCACCCCCACGGCCATGCCCGCTGCCCC
>NW_010408684.1:921-1169 GCF_000710305.1 Buceros rhinoceros silvestris | reverse complement strand
CAGGACAGTCACAGCAATTCACGGTCATTTGACTGCATCCTGGACAGTCCTGACCTTTAGGAGCCTGGAAAGGTTGGGGAAAGGAGCTTTGGGGTTCCTCTGCACCTCGCTGTGCTGCTGTGGCTCATGTGCTCCCTTAAGACTTTTGCTTCCGTCTCCAAGAGGTGACAGCCTTTGCCATGGCTGCATTTGAAAGCACAACCCCGTCAGTGTCTCTGTCGGTGACGTGGTGAACCAGGGATTCTTGT
>NW_010408684.1:383-798 GCF_000710305.1 Buceros rhinoceros silvestris | reverse complement strand
CTGTGTCGGTTACGTGGTGACCGGGGATTCTGTTCCACCACGACCGCGCTGCGGTTGAGTCGGTGTGTGCCAGGGGAACCGCTGGATGTCGCGGGGCTTGTGTGAGGGGGGATCACAGGCTGTGCAGGCGCATCCTGTTTGCCTGAACCTTGCAGCCTGGGCTCTGCTCGCCGCAGTGGTTTGCCGTGATCGGCAGCATACGGTGGAAGAACTGTGATGGAAACGTGGCTGTCAGCTGTCTCCTGTGGACAGGGAGAAGGCGAAGAGGTTGTGGAAGAGCAGGGAGACAGTGTGGGAACAGGGAGTGCAGCATGAGAGGGAACAAAAGGGAAAACCCGGGAAAGGTGAAGGTGTTCCGTGAGCTGGTTTCGGTGTGTGTCTGACCCGTGTGTGGGAGCAGCTGCTGAAATCCGCT
>NW_010408684.1:0-225 GCF_000710305.1 Buceros rhinoceros silvestris | reverse complement strand
GGACCCGCCTCTGTGGGTGCCACAATTATTCCGTGTAATAAAAATCTCTCTGAATTGCAAACTGGAGTAGAGGTTAGCAAAGCTCCTGTAGAGACAGAAAAGATACGCAAGGCCTTAAGGGCTCAGCAGAGACGATCTGACTGTGGAAAGGTGTTGTTGAGAAAGGAATGAGGTGCTGAGGGGAAGAGGAACCAGGGTTACAGGGGAAATCAGGCTTCTTGTTGT
>NW_010408683.1:16997-18286 GCF_000710305.1 Buceros rhinoceros silvestris | reverse complement strand
TATTTAATACCACCGTTCTCTCTTTTCTTTCCTGTCCTTTCTGCATTTAAGTGATTGATTTATGGTTATCATTGGTTTTTAATTAAATTAATTTTTTTCACTCCCTTAATCCAAGCCTGCTATGCTGTTTTTCTTTGTCCGTAGCCATAAGCCCTGTTGCTGTTCCAGCTCCAACACTTGAGTTCTTTTGTTTAGCTCTAGGAGGAGACAAATCTCTGGAGGCCAAATTTGTCACTGTTGCAACCTTTCAATTTCTTTTCAAACCACAACAGTGTAGCAGGGTCTGCTGCAGACCTTTTTCCTAGGAGAAACTTTTTTCTGACAAGAAAAACAGCCTCCTGATGGCTATTTACATGGCACTACTCTTTGTATGACCATATAAGAAGGAGCTCTGCTTTACCTAATTATCCATATCATGTATAAATGAGACACTTTTGCACCTGATTTTGCTTATTGGTACATAAATATACAGAAACTTTTTTCTGACAAGAAAAACAGCCTCCTGATGGCTATTTACATGGCACTACTCTTTGTATGACCATATAAGAAGGAGCTCTGCTTTACCTAATTATCCATATCATGTATAAATGAGACGCTTTTGCACCTGATTTTGCTTATTTGTACATAAATATAGAAGTGTGTGACAGCAGCCCTTGTCTAGCCACACCACATTGCTTCTGAGGACTACAACGGGAGAAGGCTGAATGATAAATTTGCTTGTGGAGGGTAAAAAGAACCATCTCTGCTGCTCTTAGAGAGGCAGTGTCCCTCCTCTTTTTAAATGTAGGTGTCCAAATACATAAAAATATTTTGTACTGCCTTCTATTAGGAGCACACTGACAGATCGTGAATATCTGAGGCCAATACTAGGTGAGGTTACCTCCTTTCATAAAACTTTACCTCACAGTGATTTCTCCCCAGCCACAACTTGCTTTCAGAAAATGGGACCATACAAAGATGCTACCATAGCAATATCACGTGACCTGGCTGACAACAGCAATTAGTAGCTACTCAAAGAATTTCTTGAAACAGTGTTCTGCCTCACACTGTCCTTCTCATATGCCTCCAGTCTAAACACCCTCTCAGAGTCTTAATATCATCAAGTAGTTCTGAACACCAACTGTTTTGGAGGTGCCAGTTTTCACCCACCAGAATCGCTAGTAGTGGTCAAAACTGTGTGGGAGAAAAGGACAGAGCTGTTTTAACTCAGGCAGCTATGCTGCTCCTCCTCCTGTCAAACCATCTGTTCATCATCACAGTCTCACAGTGCCAACCCTACCTATCCTTCA
>NW_010408683.1:8925-16800 GCF_000710305.1 Buceros rhinoceros silvestris | reverse complement strand
GATTTTCCTGATGAAAGCCATTCAAATAAAAACCCTTCAGCATGCCTATCGAGCAGGAATTTCTTAAGCAATGTCAGCTCCCTGTTCTGTCTTGCTGCTGGTCTCTCCGTCATCAATACCACAAGGAAACCTAAAATGTAAATCATGGGGAGTTTTGCATTATTTTTGCAAACAACGCAGCAGGCAAATTGCTCTGGAGCAACACTCAGGTGTATACAAGAAGGCTGTCCTCTTTCCTGACAAGGAAATGAGAGGATTGAGTTTCCTTCAAGTCCTATGACTCTTACAGAAATACTTGCAAAGACTCTGCTCACCAAGGGCAAAACAGGTTTAATCCAAGAAGTGAGCACTTTTCTTGTTCAACCACATCTAAATGCAGATTTTCAAAAGCTCTGCAGTGTAGCATTGCCGTCTTACACTGCAGCCACCAAAGACTGCATTCAGACCTGATAACAATGCACTGCAGTGTGACAAACTCCTACCATAATATTGCAGTCTGTGAAGGCTAAGTAAAAGATAGCAACAAAACATGAGCTTCTGGCAGAGCTCAGTATCTCATTTAACTTCAAGGACATTGCTTTGCTGAAGCAGATATTAATAGTTCTAATGAAAAACTCAGGAAGTTGAGTGCTAATGTTTCGATTTCAATTTTGATAAATTGAAATCTGTATTTAAGGGTTAACTCCAAGATGTTAGTGGAAGATTGGGAAATTCTGTACTGTATTTAGCCCCACATTTTCCTTTTTCTCTGATGGAAAGAAGCCAAATCTTCTCAGCACTGAATAGTTTTCCAGGTGATATCGAAGGCACACCAAATAGCATGGGGGATTGCATGCCCCATGTCACACAGCCAGCCGGACTGGGGGATCAGAACGATTTAAACTGGTAAAACCTGGCCAGACACAAACAATGTCTCACTTGGAATTCTTTTCTACCTCACTTTGACTCTCTTCTTCTCCTTGTTCATTTCCTATGCACCTGCCCATTGCAGTATTTCTGTCCTAACTAGCAAAGCTGTGTTCTGGGATGCCAGTCTAATGGCATACAGTTCAGACTGCAGAAGCATGCCCAGACTCTAGTTGTTCCTTCCGTAGCTTTCTGTTAAGAGAGGTTTCACTGACAGGGCAGAAATGTTCCACATAGAGCAGATAATGGACAATACAGAAATAAAAATAAATTCATATCCCAAGGCTTAAGAAACTTTGCAGGAAATGTAAATATTGTTGAAAGACTTACCTGTTCTTGATTGACAAACCTGAATACACCGACATGAACACAAAAAGGCTTGAAAGAAACTGGACCACACAATCACGTGAACTTGGCTTACAGGAAAAACTACAGGAGTCACTAACTCCTTCAACCTGCATTAAAGCCTGTGGGATTGCCATATTTGTTAACTCCTGTGGGTTGACTAATGGTATTACAAAAGAATCAAAAGATCCAAGACAAAAAGAAACTTGAAGCATACTCTAAACCCCATATTGCCATGCTGTTCACCTACAGCAAAGAGAAGTAGGAGAAGTACTCTCCACTCTAATACAGGGCGGAGGTACTTACTTTGTGAAAAGCTGAGGTTCCAAGTAGTGTTATAGTTAAAGTGTTTGCATTCTAGAACAAAAAATATTCATTCCTGGTTCTTAATGTTGAGGTGTGTCTGGCAACGAGATACAAGAGAGTAGTCAGGCACTTGCAGGAAATACCACATAACAGATTGATTACTCTTGTAGTAGCTGATGGCATTTCAATACTTCAGACCAGCATTATTTCTTGAGCCATTCAATAATGCTGCTTCACTATTCTCAGAATGGAAAAATTTGGCAAGCTGAATGCTTGCAAACTGCGGAAAATAAGAATGATCTCAAAATCACATGCAGAGATGACTCTGGACCGCAGCTCACTGGGTTTCTTCAAACCACAGGCCAGACTTCTGTGAGCTGTGAGAAATGTTTTCTGTATTTGTCTTTGTAAATATTTATTTTAGCCAAGGCTGTATTTTTATACTTCAATTTCACAGCTCAGGAAATCCAGGTGAATTTTTGTTTCGCTTTTCATTTTCTGGTATGGAAGTTTTCCTTGACAGATATTACCATGCTTATCTTTGACTTCAGAAATGTAGCACAGATTACCCTAAGCCTCACTGGTTGGCCGATGCTAGCCAAATCACAGAACAAATTCTCTCTTCAACCAGCCTCTCTCCCATTCCAGGGGAAAGGGGCAAGGAGACTGAAAAGAAGAAAAAGTTGGTGAGGTTTCTGTTAAGTTGGGGAAACTAAAACAGTTTTAATAACAATAGAAAGATAGTATATACAGAAAACAAACAAGAAATTAACAAGTATACATATAGGATCATGGATCTGGAGTGGCAAGTGGTAAACCATGGTTAAAGAAAGAAGGCAATAAGGAAAAAAACCTACCAATCAGTTAATGACGGCAGCACGTGGCGTGGCTGGGGCCGGGACCCATTGGGGCTGGGAAGGGTCCAAGCACAAGGGCTGGAGCGGTGTCAGCTGTGACGGTCCAGTTGCAGCAGTCCAGCAGCAGAGCCAGCAGTGTTAGCAGTCGCAGCAGCACTGCAGGGCATCTCCAGGGCGAAAGCGGCTGTAGGTATTCACGGCAGTGAGCGAATGCGGGGGCTGGGTAGCGGCTCATTGCAGGAGGCAGGTGAAAAAGGTGCACAATGTCTTTCTGCACACTGTTCTTAAAGAAACAGTCCAACAAAAACCTCCACAGCCAGTGAGATGTGCTGATGTGCAGGGGAGGGATACTCTCATTGGTTTGTTTGATATGTCCATCAAAACAAACCAGCCCTGTTTATCTTAAACCAGAACACTCTTCTTTTCAAGTCTGTTCTGCCTTTCATGACTCAAGCTGTGAGTCTCTGGTCTGGCCTGACAGCTTGCTAGATTGGAATTTAGCCCTTCTACTGGCAAATCTGCCAAGATGCCAGGTACAGCACAGACCAGTGCGAAAGAGAACCAAAATTCTGTCTTCAGAAGCTATGCAATTTGTTGACACTTCCTCCCTACCCCAACATTCCAATGGTCACAGCAATGCAAACGATTACAAAATTTAGGTTGGTTTTGTGCTTACATCTTCTGAATACAGCACTGGAAGGCAAGGAACATCTCCAAAGGATAGTTTGCAGTGACAAGGGATAGAGTCTGGCTTGCTGGAGCTGAGCCTAAGAGCTGCACACCAGTGTTAGTTGGATGGTGTGCTAGCAAGCTCCTTGGGTATGCTGCACCAGTGGAGACTGAGAGTGGTGTGCCTGGCGATAGCATAGCCACAATGGTCACTGGTGTGCCAGGAGTCAAGGCAGCACCTGGGAAAGGTCAGGTGGGAGGTAGGCCTTCTCCCCCCAAAGAAAAGATGAAGGGATCACTAGCCCAGCTGAAGTGCTTCTACACCAATGCACACATCATGGGCAACAAACAGGAAGAACTGGAACCCATCGTGCAAAAGGAAAACTATGGTATAGTTGCCATCACGGAGACATGGTGGGATGATACACACAACTGGAGCACTGCACTGAATAGCTACAAGCTCTTCAGGAGGGATAGACCAGGCAGAAGGGACACAAACAATCCTTGTTTTCCTTTGCCTTTGCTGCCCAGCTCCAAGACAAGATACTGTTATAGGCCAGGAGAAAGAGTTCTTAAGCACTTGAGACACGCACACTACTAGCTGTCTTAGGGCTGTTGTGGTTGCGAATAGCCTGTACATACTTGCTGGGGATATTCTGCACTTGACGAGCACAGTCTCAACTAAGAAAAAAAACATGAAAGAAGAAATGGATCCTCCACAATACAAATCATTTCTGGGCTGCTGAAACAGCAGTTCCTGCCTGACAGGAACTCTAAAGACATTTCCTTGCAACAGAATAACTATCTAATAGAAAACACATCAAAGTTAATAGGCCTGGATATATGGCATATTCTACCCAGTGTGTTCAGTAAGGGAACAGAAATGGCACTGTTGCCAGACATCTTCCTGCAGATAGGTAGAAGAACAGACTACCTAAGCTGGAGATATTGATACCAGCCTCCAGTGAGTCCTGGTTGGGCAAGAGATGTCAAAATGGGGCTTCTCTAATAATTATGTGGATGATATATATATACTATATCTACAGATTCATAGGGATGAAGATGTAAGATGGCAAAGAACCTTCTTGCTCTTGTAATGCCAAGTCTGCAAATTAGGCTATTGCACGTGCCGGATTGGTGAAAAGCATGTAGCTACAAACAAATCACTAGAGAAAGCTGAAGAAAGCAACACAGGAATCATTTGATCCCCCTAGCAGACTTTCCATTGTTCCTAACATTTGAGATGTGTTGGAGATATGTCCATTGGTCTTATAATCACTTGAACTCTGTGAAAATAAAGTTAATGTCTATTTTCCCCTAGAGCTGATTAATATTTGTCTCTGAAGAACATGAGATTAGAAGTGCTCCATATCACTAGGCTGAGAAATGCATTTAGGAGATCAATCTCTCTTCACAGGCCAGAGGGAAAATGGTTGTAGTTTCTGTCTTACTTCCCTGTATTAGCAATGGATAAGCAGACAAGGAAATTAAATGGAAGCTTTAAAAAAGAAATCTTAGTGCAGACCTTTTTATTAGCATCATAAAATTATTTGTTCAATAGCAAATCTCACACAGGGTACATCCTGGATGAGCTTTCAACAATTAGGCTGGCACCCAGCAGTAAAGCTAATGAGCCCTACTCTCATGTGTGTGAAGGCACATCCACCTGATATGTGTGGGTACAAACTGGGAGATTGCGTATGCAGCTCAAGAACATAGGAAACCCGCAGGAGCCATGTAGTAAATCTGCCTGTGCCTTATCATGTACAGAAAGGAAAGCTGGATACTGGTAAGATTTTATATTCTTGCCCCAAAATATCACTGGAAATTTAAAGTATCCACCAAACAGAGTGGATCAAAAGATAATAAAATGTAAACAAGTATGATTTTCAGTGTTCCTAAGCAGGAAACAAAAAAAATTGAAGCAATCCACCTAAGGAAAGTTAGATAATGAAGACTGAATAATTGTTTAATGCTTCAGGAGGCTTAGTAAGCAGACAGATATCTCTTCAAAGAAAAGAGAAAGTTTTGCTCTTGTTTCTCTATTCAGGGTTCAAATTCTACAAACTGAAGGTGGCTCTTACTATGCGAATGGATGCTTTCAGAGAGGAGGGCGGTGCTCTTATCTAGAGTCCTTCGAGCTCCTGTTACAAACTAAGTCCCAGCAATGACATTTGAGACCACATAACTGTGATAAGCTAATCTGGCACCTACCTCTTCAGGTCTTCAAAACTAGGCACAACTTAAAAAAACTAGGAAATCAACCCTTTGTTTTGACACGATTAACGACTATACCATCACAGGGTTGTTTGAGTCAGCAAATACATTTTCTAATTCAGTGGTGACTGAAATGCATTCTCATGCAGTCTGGCAAGGGGTTGAGTAGTTAGAACACTGGATAGAGGTGGGAAAAGTCTGGGCTCTAGTCCAAATTCAGCTACTAATCTGCTGCTTGGCCTTATGCAAGCCATTCACTCTCTGTTTCTCCTCATGCTTCTTCCTAACCCTTCTGAATTTACATGTGAAATTATCCGTGAAGAGGTAAAGGTGCTCATTTTGTGCATGTGTCTACACATGAAGGGCATCCAATTCTGATACAGGGGCTGCAACTGCTGAAGTAGCATAGTGCTTAATATACGAATATGGATATGGATATGGATATGGATATGGATATGGATATGGATATGGATAATCATGCAAGTGGAAAATGTCTAGGGACAGAAATTGCTCTTCAGAGTGTAATATAAAGGGTGGCTATTTCAGTTATGCTTTTGTGACCTTCCCTTTTTAATCATTATGCTTCAAATTCTCAGCCAGCCAGAAGAGTAGATTGCTTTTAAAATGTCACCAATAGTTATTTTAACTAAAAGAACCTGCCAAACACTGTAAACTCCATGACTGAAGATGAAAATTATTAATTTGACATTAAAGTAACCTTTAAAAATTATTCTTCAGAGACAAACATAACCTTTTTACCTGAGAAGTAAGAAACATACTTTGCATGAGTCCATATTAGAGCTGATACTTCTCAACAGCTACAAAGAGTGTACAGTGAGGGCACCAAGTGCCTTTAAGCTCCAGAGGCAGCTGGCTCAGATATATCTGGCAAGATGGAGTCTTTCAAAGCATCATTTTCTTTTTTTTACCTGGAATTTTTATTGAATGCATAATCCCAAATATTAGGTAGACGCAAGTGTGGGGATCCATCTATTTATCTTTAGTTGGGGCTCCCAAGGGATGGAATTAGATGAAAGGCACTCTAACCTTCCTGTTCCCAACTGTGGGAAACCAACAGATAATGGGGGGATAAGGGAAACACTGTCCCCCAGTGTTTAGCTCACACCTTGACATGAAGAGCACCCATGAAGTGGAACACAATTTGCTGATCCCAAGAACGGAATGTGGTCACCATGGATAAAGCCTACCACAGCGGAATGAAACATACCATACCTCTGAATGGGGATGGGGATGACGTGGAGACAATACGGTCCATCCCTGTTCTTGGAGGTAACAATGGGCTGCTGCAATTAACTGCATAATTGCTACCAAGAAAGATGGACCGCAACTGCTGTGCCAGCAAAGATGGTGAAATGGTTCACCTCAAGGTGAATTTTGCTCATTATAATGCCATTATAATGCCAAAACACACCTTCATCCCAAAGGCTACCTGCCTCCAAGGTGCGACCACTCCCCACTGGGCAAGTGCCCTATGTTTTAACACCTGCACCTTTAAATGTGAAGCAAGAGGGTTTTAATCCAATCAAAATAAAAAGAATAAATGACTAAAGTTGTTCAAACTCCACCTAAAGGTATAGAAACAATATAAAAAGTGGCAAATGAGGGGGGATTTGGGGGAACAGAAGACCACCATGGAAACTTTAGGATCGGTCGATGGGCTGAACCTATCTTACCCCCACCCCCCATAGTGATGCCTATTGGGTAAGAGCTCTGTGTTTTGTGTACTTAAATATTAACATCAGGCTGGCTATTAACAATCATTAGTGTTTGTAATGGGTTAAGATGGCGCTACTGGGGCTAAGACACCTGTCTCTTCCCTCTCCTTTCCCCCCTAAGCACATGAAATATTGTGTTCAGTTTTGGGCTCCTCATTTCAGGAAGGATGTTGAGGTGCTGGAGCGGGTTCAGAGAAGGGCAACAAAGTTGGTTAAGGGTCTGGAGAACTTGTCCTATGAGGAGCGGCTGAAGGAGCTGGGACTGTTCAGTCTGGAGAAGAGGAGGCTCAGGGGCGACCTTATTGCTCTTTATAATTATCTTAAGGGAAGTTGTAGGGAGGTGGGGGTCAATCTCTTCTCCTATGTCGAAAATGACAGGACGAGGGGGAATGGCCTTAAGTTGCGCCAGGGGAGGTTCAGGTTGGATATTAGGAAAAAATTCTTTACAGTGAGGGTTATTAAGTATTGGAACGGGTTGCCTAGGGAGGTGGCGGAGTCCCCATCCCTGGAAGTGTTTAAAAATCGTGTGGATCTGGTGTTGAGGGACATGGTGTAGGGACCCTGGCAGTGTAAGGGTAACGGTTGGACTCGATGATCTTTGAGGTCTCTTCTGGCCGGATGATGATTCTGTGATTCTGTGATTCTGTGAAAAACTTTATTGTGACTTTTGTGGGGAAAATATACCAGCCCTCTTGGCATCTTACTGGGAGTCGAGGAATATCAATCACGCCTCAGCAAATAAGCATATAAAAAGCAGAGTTTTTTGACACTCCCCGGAGCCCATTTGATTCAGAACAGGATCCAGAGAGAGACTTCTATCAAAGAGAAAAGATGCCATT